>NW_015386624.1:482956-540021 GCF_001527695.2 Protobothrops mucrosquamatus | reverse complement strand
ATGAATGCAGATCTTGGGGAAAGAGAAAGATGTCTAGCCTACAGGTAATCCTCAACTTATGACCAAAATTGGGATTGGAATCTCAATGAGTTAATGAGTGAAGTGTACATTAAGTGAGACATCCACATGACCATTTCACTCAACTGCAATCATGGCTCTCCCAGTTATGGTCATAATGTGGAGCACAGGGGTGCCTCAAGGGCTGGAGAAGGCCCTGGTGACCCCAGCCTGTTCCCTGCCCTGGAAGAGTCAGCCAGCTACAGGGCTCAACAATTTGTGCAAAACTGCTGTGGAGCAGGAGGTTTACAAGCTCACTGGGGTACACAAGGTTTCCATGGGCTGGGAGACCTTGGCTGACTATAGGGTCCACTAGTACAGTGTTACTCAACCTTTCTGGGTTGGCAGCCAGGTGCGAGGGGGAGGGGGGAAAGGGGGTGGTTTTGTGTGAGGGGAAGGTGTGTGCGTACACACACCAGCCCACCACTCCCGTGGCCCAGTTGCAAATAGGCCACGGCCTGGTAGTGGGCCATGGGCCTCAGGTTGGGGACCCCTGCACTACCGTGTTTCCTCGAAAATATGACCTAGCCATAAAATGAGGCCTAGCTTATTTGGGGGGGTTGGGCTAATATAAGCCCTACCCCCAAAAGTAAGACCTACTTAACCCCACCCACTCTGTCCCACCATAGTTTTTTTGGCAGGCCAGATCGTGTGCCTCCCCTCGCCTTACCTGCTGCCGGTGCTGATGCTGCGAGTTCAATTTTGCAGCTCGGTTAAATTGTTCAGCTGCGGCGGGTCGCAGTTCCCATCAGCTTCAGGAAACCTTAGCCCAGGCTCCTTGCAGCTCTACCAATCTGGCTCGCCCGGGGTCAGGTTGGCCGTCGCGGGTGGCGTGGCCCGCCCCGTCCTCCAGCTCTGCCACACATGCGGGACGAGCCTTGAGAGCCAACCTGACTCTGGGCAAGACGGATTGCTTACAGGGAGAGGCTGCGCATTGCAGGAGGACTGCAAAGGGTGCGTCCGGATCCCTGCAGCTCCTGGAAGCTCAGCACTGCTTTTTGCGCCGTTCGGTTTCCCATCCCACCCCCGCCAGGCTGATCTGGTGGGCAGGATTGCCTTCCATCTTCCCCGCCGTTGCATTGGCAACTGACACTGCCCTCCTGGGAGGTGGTGCGGCATTTGGATGGCAGCCATGCTGTGAATGGGATAGAGTAGACCATCCTCTCCAAAGCGCCGCCAAAAACAGTGAGGTAAACGCTATTTGCCAGACGCGGCGCCAAAAACAGCACCACGGAAAGGATGTGCAGAGATCCTTGCAGCTCCTGGAGGCTCCGAGCTGGGCGGTGGCAGGAAGGACGCTGAGGTGGCAGGTAGAGCGCTGGAGGCTTGGGGATGGAGGTTGGTGAAGTGGGTGGGTGTCCTACCATCAGCAACCATGCCTTTCCTTACCTGACTCCCAGCCCTGTGCCATTTCTCCTTCATGATCCGCCGCTGCCGCCGCATGCAAGAAAACAAAAGAAGTGGAGGGGGGGGAAGGTCAATCAATCCATTCCAACTTCTCGCAAAAAAAAAAAAAAAAGATCGCGCGAAGTTGGAATTGATTGACCTCCTCCCCCAAACTTCTATTGTTTTCGTGCATGCGCTGGTGGCAGATCGTGAAGGAGAAACAGCACAGGGCTGGGAATCAGGTAAGGAAAGGCATGGGTGCTGATGGCAGGATGCCTGCCTGCTTTATCACCCTCCCTCCCTGAGCCTCTGGCGCTCCACCTACCACCTTGGTGTCCTTCCCGCTGCCACCCAGCACGGCCACCAGGGGCTGCAGGAGCTGACCTGGGATAGAAAGGACACATGCGCCCCGCCCATCCCGGTTCCGTACCTGGTCCGCCACCATGCTCTCACTGCCGCGTTGTTTCTCCACCCCATGCGCAAGCCCCATCCCTGTGCAGTCGCGGCCTACTGGTACCGGCAAAAAGTAAGGCCTCCCTGAAAGTAAATCCTAGTGCTTACTTCAGAGCCCAAAGAAAGTAAGACCGGGTCTTACTTTTGGGGATACACGGTAGTATGTGTAAAGGTGCCACAGGTAAGGGGCCTTGTCTGGCTACAGGGTCCAGCAATGTGTATTCATTGCTCCATTTACATTTGTGTTCTGTAGCTGCTGACACGCACACCCAGCTGATGCTAGGCACAACCCTCCTCCAGAAGCCATCTTGTGTTATTCTGCAAGTGGGCGCCATTCTTGCAATTATTTGGAAATCTCTTCCAATTGATACGTGTTGCTTGGGCCTGTAACTGTATGAGGTCTCCCAGGTGTAATGGGGTGAACAGCATGATCTTAAGTCCCATTTCTGTACCCTAAGGGAGGAGTTCATCTTCCCTTCATGCATGGAAGAGAACCCCTTCTGCGAGCTGAGATCTTCATTTATTTAAGAATGTCAGTTGTCCTCCTGGAATTTCTTTCATCCAACTCCCAGACAGGAGTTCTCTCAGCAGCTGGCAGCAGCTTACAACCTTCTCGGCTGGCTTCCCCAATGACTTTTTGGGGAAGCTGGCAGAGAAGATTGTAAATGATGATTACGTGGTTGTGGGTGGCAATTGGTCATAAATGTGAACTGAAGTGCCTGAAATGCGGTCATGTGACTATAAGTAGAGTAGCATAACATTTTATGACAGTGAGAAGTGTTTTACAGACTGTAAAGCATCCTTTTTGAGGCCATCATAACTTCAAATGATTGTCAATCAAGGAACTACCAAGGACACACCCATCAACACTGACAGTGCAAACTGCTAGTATACAAAAATAAGAACAAACCCCTCTCCCTTCTAGCACTGATGATGTTACCTAGTTTGGTATTGAAATATCTGCGAGAAAACTGCCAAGCTCGGAGCGCACCGAGGATCCCATAGATTGTTGAACAACCGATCATAAGTTGAGGACTACCTGTAGTTCTAGGCCAGGGGTAAGCAATCTTGGCTCTTTTATGATTCGTGGACTTCAACTCCCAGAATTCCTGAGCCGGCCATGCTGAGGGAAAAGGGAGAAGTTTCCAAGCTGAGCCATGCTGGCTCAGGAATTGTGGGAGTTGAAGTCCACGAGTCATAAAAGAGCCAAAGTTGCCTACCCCTGTTCTAGGCCAAAGCTGGCTCTGGCCCAAGGAAAAACTGAGGAGGCAGCAGAATCAAAATGACTCAAATGCAGTGAAGTTCAAGATGTTGAATTTTAGGAAGGGTTCAGAGAGGCCCAAGTAACATCCCTATCGTCTACTTTCTTCCTTCCCTTTTGTTTTAAGCTTACAACAAAATGTTGATGGTGGGAAAGGATGAATTCCACTTGCAGCTTGTGGACACTGCGGGACAGGTAATTATTTTTTTCATCATTTCACATACAAATGAGAGTGTGGCCTTTCTTGCTCATCACCTGTCATAAGAGATAAACAGCTTGCATCTTAATGCTGCTGGCTTGGGAGCTATAGTTTGGGGGATGATGTCCCTTTAGGATTCATCAGTCTTAACTTTGCTAATGTCCCTTGGGTGTCAAGCAATCACCTCAGAATTTCAATATCCACTGGCTTGAAACTCTGCTTTCACAAGCTACTTATTCAGAAAAGCATAATATATGCACTTGGCATTAGAAATGATCTGTTCCTGAATTAAAAATTCCACCTAGTTGGTGTCTTTCAACAATCTCGTGGAGCGGCGGCTCCCGACTTTTTGGCACCAGAGACTGGTTTCGTGGAAGACAATTTTTCCGTGGACTGGGGAGGGAGGGGTTATGGTTTCGGTTTCGCTTGCTTGCCCACCATTCACCTATAGTCCTGTGGCCCAGTTTCTAACAGGGATTGGGGATTCCTTTTCTTCTTCTGTGTTTTGTCCAGGATGAATACACTATCTTGCCTCACTCGTTTATCATTGGCATCCATGGCTATGTGCTGGTCTATTCTGTCACATCTCTCAGAAGGTAAGAGGGCACAGTTAAGAGCCTGATTATGGTACAAGGCAGTTGGACGATGAGGTCCTGATGAAAACATGGGAATTTCCTGAATTCTGTTAAGGATCTTGAAACAATGAAGTCCTTCCCTTAATACAATTAGTCTTTGAGTTATAACCATTAGTTTAGTGATTGTTTGAAGTTACAGTGGCACTGAAAAAAGTGACTTAGGACCGGTTTTCACTCTTGTATGACTGTTGCAGCATCCCCATAGTCCAGTGGTTCTCAACCTGTGGGTCGGGACCCCATTTGGGATCGATCAACCATTTCACGGGGGTCGCCAAGCAAGGCTGTCCGCCATTTTTTTTGTCCGCCATTTTTTTTCCCCTTTTCCAGCGGGTGCCTTACCTCCCTTGGGCTGGGCCAGCTGGTGGTCGGCCTGCTCCGTCTCTGCCGCTTGCCAGCTACGCCTCGGCCGGCGCAGGGGGCGGAACCACGCATGTGTGGCGCTCCCGGGCAGGGAAAGTCCTCGACTTATGACCGGTTGGGTAGTCCTCGACTTACGACCGGTTTAGTCCTCGACTTACGACCGGTTTAGTCCTCAACTTAGGACCGGTTGGGGTCGCGGCATTAAAAAGGTTGAGAACCACTGCCATAGTCAGATGATTAAAATCTGGACTCTTAGAGAGACAAATAAAGCTATTATTCCAAGCTAAGTTCAGGTTTATCTAATTGGAATACTGTGTTTGTATACCATTTTTTTTTGTTATCTTCTAATCTAAAGCATTCAGATTCACACTATATTTTTCTGGTTAATGGCTTCCTATCCATAAGGGGCATTTTGGGGGTAATGTTTTAAAATGTTTTCTAGCAATCCATGGCTCACACTAAAGATGTAAATAGCTCTTCTAATCTTCTTTTTTTTGCCTCTCCCAGTTTTCAGGTGGTGAAGTCCCTACACAGCAAGTTATATGAAAGCAGAGGGAAGACAAGGTAAACATTAACATGGCAGATCAGGAAGGAATGCAGCTCTAAGGCAAGATGTTCAAGCATATTACTAGGGAACCTTTGTCTGAAAGGCTGGGGTAGGGAAGGGTTCAGTGGCTTGTCACATCTGTATTAACATCTGGAAATATTAACTTGTTTACTCCAGATTCTCTCCCAGAAATAGATTCCAGACTGAACAACATTAGTACAGTATGTCACCTCTAAATGATGACACTTTTTAGGTTTATATAAAACAAAGGTTTTGCCTAGAATTTACTGATACCAGTGCAGAACTGGATTCCTCTGAGCATGTTCAGACTGCATTTCTCTCTCGAGTGTTTCAGAACCTCTGCAAATTGTGTGTGGACTTCAACTCCCAGAATTTCCCAGCCAGCCTGCTAGCTGGGGAATTCTGGGAACTAAAGTCTACACGTCTTAAAACTTGCAGAGGTTGCAAAACATAACACCAAGGAGTTAAGGGGTAGTAGAACATGTAAAATGATTAAAGCTTATAATCAGGTGCATTCCTTAAAATATTTTCATTTAAGATATAGGCAAGGATTTATTAGAAAATGCAGATTGTCCTCAACTTACAGTCATTCATTTAGTGGCAGTTTGATGTTACAACAAGACTGAAACAAGTGACTTACAATCTGCCCTCGCACCTGTTGCAGCATATTCACATGATCAGAATTTGGGCACTTGGCAACCTGCATATATGTTTAAAATAGTTGCAATGTCCTGGGTTCCACGTGATCCCCATTTGTGACTTTCCCAATCTGTTTCTGACAAGCATACTCAGTTGGGGGGGGGAGTGAATTTGCTTAATGACCGTGTGATTAATTTAACAATTGGAGTGATTCATTTAAAAACTGTGGCAAAAAAAGTCACAAAATCTGGCGCAACTCACTTAACAACTGCCTTGGTTAGCAACGGAAAGTTTGGTCCCAAATGTGGTAATAAGCCGAGGACTACCTGCACCTTCAGCTGCAGCACCATGCAAGGAAAGCTATACCTGCAACCAAAAATTCAGAACTGTCCTAGCCATATGCAGAATTGTTGCATTAAGTTACAAGCAAGTGACTACGACTATGGAAGTTGTGAGTGGAGTGGGATGACTTCTCTGTTTGGCATACAAGAAGCAACTTTTAGAAATGTTCCTCCTTTGTTTGACAGGATGCCTGTAGTGCTTGTTGGCAATAAAGCTGATCTGTCATTAGAAAGGTAAGAACTTTTGTCTATTGCTTAAGAAATTATAGCTCAGGAATAAGGATAGAGATAGCTTCAATGTCTTTGAAATGTTGGCTGTAATCTAAGTCATTTTTCTTTCCAAAGGTGTCTGAATTCTAGAATCAAACAATTTTTCTGGATGGAAGAATTTTGGAAGTTTTGGAGCACATTTGCAAAATATTTGCAATGTGTGGGAGCAAGGGTGGAGTTTTTTAGCTACTTATTCCTAAACGGGCTTCCATTTCCCATTCCTTCACCATAATTTCTAATCTCAACTGGCATTTCTTAAAGCAGGCTTAGAATAAAAGTTGTCACTGCCTTCAAAGGATGTTCTTTGATTTTCTTATAATCCTGAAAACCTTTTCTCACATTAGCTTTTACATACTTTTTTCCCCCCTACTGACAGGCCTGGGCAGAAAAGTTTTCTCTCTGTTTTTATGAATAGCACCTTGTATGTACCAATGGCTACATCCACATTCCTGCCATTCCAAAGAAGAATTTTATCTTAATTAGTCCCTTTTTTGTAAATAATTATAAACTCCTGTGGATCTTGCTCTAGGGATAGGATCATGTGTTTCTGAAATTTTTGTCTACATCAAATCTTGTCTCTAGAGAAAAAATTCAGGTGCATTGTTTTTTGTTTTTTATTTATTTTATTCAGAGAGTTAAGGTAAAATACAAACTCTAAAAAACAAAAATAATTTTTTTACAAAAACAAAACAAAAATAGACAAAATATTAAAAAGAAAAGGAAAAATGTGCATTAAAACTGCAAAAGACAGAAACATACTCATATATTATTCACCCTGGTTGAATACTAATAAATATATTGCAACAATACTAGTTTCCTCTTCCCCGCCTCTCTTGGGAAGCAAGCCAAAAATGTACAAACTTCTACATTTATTTGCAACCAATTTGACCTGTCATCTATCTACTATGTATAAAAACAAACTGGTTAACAGGTGAACCAACAGCAAAGTTAAACTTTAAAGCTCTCTGTCGACAGTCTGTTATTGTAGTTAGCTCTCAGTGGCTTCTTATCTACCATAAATAGCAATCATTATCTCTGCATTGTTTTTTAACTCAATTCTTATGGGTGTAAGGTTTCTGAAAATTAGCATTGAGTGAAAGAATAGGATTTGGGTGTTTGCAAACTCTCTTATGCTGAGTAGAAAATAGTGTAGGGAAGCCCTGCAGTAGTGTTGATCCATTATGATCTTTATGTTGTGATTCTTTCTAAAAAATACATTTTAATTAAATTTTAACAAACAATATCAGGTAACTAAAAAGGTGAAAAGGTTTCCCCTGCCCAGCCATGTCCCACTCTAGGGGGCAATCCTCATTTCTGTGGCCGGCATGACTACATGCCAAGGGACATGGATGTAAACAAAAATACAAGATACATATAGAGAAGAAAACAAGCAAGGAAAAAATTCATAAAATGCAAAAGAAATCTTTTACTGTGAGAATAAAGGGACAGTTATTGTACACATGAAAATTTCCTATATAGCGTATATATAAAATATACCAGATTATAACCACTGCTATTGTGGTTATAATATATATGTCCATAAAAGTTACAGAGTTGACTTTGGCCAGATGGGCACCATACAGGTTTGAAAAATAAATAGAAAGAAACAGAACTCGACTGCAATATGACAGTGTTGGTGAGGTTTTGTTTTGTTTTTTAATTGCTCCTCCTTTATTTTTAGTCGTCAGGTAAAGACAGATGAAGGCCGGAAACTGGCTGATTCATGGGGTGCTGTGTTCTTGGAATCCTCAGCAAAAGAAAACCAGGTGACTGATTTCCCCTAAATTAAAGGGGAGGAGGGAATAAGATATATAAAAGCCATACAAATGCCACTTCAAATGCCCGTGTTAAATCCATTGTGCTTTTGGCAGCAAACTAAGGATTTTTCACAGGTTTAGTGTTGAACAGGATGAGTGCATGGGTTAAGTTCCACCTTGAAGAAAAGAGTAGCTAAATCCTTCTTTATCCCAACCTCTAAATATAAGCAGATAACCTTGTTCCTTTTTTTTATATTTCTTAGTAATTATTTCACCAATCAAAGACAAACACGGGAACAAAACTAATGCCCTCTAATGGAGAAAGGAGTGAGATTGCTCTCTGTTGTCTCCTTAAAATAGGAGGGAAGCCTAGCCTTCTCACCAAAAAAGCAGAGCTCCAATAGCGTACCAGTCAATGTGACAAGGGGTCAGTAATGTTATGAGTATTGTGGTTAAGACAGCAGGCTAGAAACCGGGAGATGGTGAATTCTAGTCCTGCCTTAGCCATAAAGCCGGTTGGGTGACTTTGGGCCAGTCACACACACTCAGCCCAACTCACCTCACAGGGTGGTGGTGGTGGTTATGGGAAAAACAGGAGGAGGAGGGAGGTATGTTGGATTTGTTTGTGGCTTTGAGTTATTGGTAAAAACAACAAAGACAGGATACAAATAAATATGTTCCCTGCTGCTTCTTAAACACAGTTGTAAACTTTTTCCCTTGGAGTGACTCCAACACCATCTTTCTTCCCTGCAGATGACTCAAGGTGTCTTCACAAAGGTCATTGAAGAAATTGATCGTGTGGACAATTCCTATGGTGAACAGCGCAACTGCACCATAATGTGATGCTGCTTTCCCCCATCTGATGCTGCTTGGCCAGTGGGAGGGTGGGGGTAAAGCACTGATCCAGGCCAATTCAGGGCAGGTATTGTGGCTACCTAGAGCCCTGATCAGCAGGTCTGAACTAACTTACGGGTAACTCACACACAGATACAATTATACCTCATCACTGGTCCTCCATGGGAGGCGGCCATGTTTTGCACATTAGTTTGCTGGAAGCAATCCATGTATGTATTTCCTGTACATAATATATATATGTGTGTGTGTGTGTGTGTGTGTGTGTATGTGTGTAACGTATTGCCAAATGTTTACAGAAGTGGGAGCCACAACAGGATCTAGTTAGGAATGTTATATAGGGACTCATCTGTGTATTTATAACAAAAATTACAATTGGCTCAGCAATTTACAAAAGGAACTGTTCACAACTCAGTGTAACAGAGGCAATGGGATCCGCTGAAGGCTAGTACTTTGTTTGATAGTTTTGCTTTGGTGATAGCTGAGCCTTGGACCCAGGTGTGTAAGTCAGTTTTCAGTTGTAGCTCTTGCCACATGTGGCCTTATTTTTTTTATCAGGGTGAAATTTCATGACGCAGCCTGGATCCAAAGTAGGGTTTTTTCTTTGCTAGAAATCACAATGTGGCTGATGTCTTAGCAGTGCTTAGTCAGCTTCTCTTTGGTTATGCAAATAAATTTCTTTAAGGACAATAGTTTTGTGGAGAAGAGGAAAGAATCTTTTGTTACATTTCAGTGTGCTAAACACTGTCCTAATTGCATTGAGCCTCTTTGTATAGCAACTTTCTAGTTTGGCTTAATCGTATATATATATTTTAAAAAAAGCAAGACGGAAAAGGACACTCCCAAGCTTGACAAACGTTTCCAGGTCTTGCCTATAATCGTGGCCTCTTTTTGGAGGCTTTCTGAAATGCTGCAAAGGAGTTTGTAAGGTGGTAGCTGTAAAAAGGACTTAAGGACTGGGCTGATCTTCAGTTGCAGCAGTGTTTCTCAAACTTGACAACTTTTAAGATATGTGTGGATTTCAACACCCAGAAATCCCCAGCCAGCCACTGGGGAATTTGACAAGTTGAAATCACACATCTTAAAAAGTTGTTGCCTTTGAGAAATGCTGAGTTGCAGGAATAGAATTGTATTTTGTTCTTCATGCACATTTTTGGTGGGGGGGGGGAACTGAAAAGGGAGGCAGCTTTCATGAATATGTGTCTATAAAACGCTGCATGACCCTGCTGAGGTGCAGAAGCAAAGCTAAGAAGCAGCAGTTTGAGCTGAAACTTTTACAATTTTTGACTTTCCCTTTTGCGAAGCTACCTTTTGCCTTGAATTAGGCATGTTAGCTTAACAATGTAACATACATACATAGAGTTTGTTTGTGTAGATAGATGTATATATAAGAATGAAAAATGAAGCTTTTTAAGTAGTTTCTTTTCTATGAAATGGCCAGTCTCTCTGTTGATCACGTGCTTAGTCTGAACCTAAACAGCACCGCTGTGATTTTCCTTTGGCGTCTTTGTTTGACTTGGTTGGGCACACTTGAGCATGGCATTTAATGCTGGAAATGGGATTCCAGGCTAAAACGGAGTGCTGAACACTGAAGGGAATGAGTGTGCCTAAGCTTCTTGGACTGCAGGGTGAGCCTTTAGAAACGAGCTCTCCAGTGAAGCACAATAAACTTTAATCTAGAAAAAGTGGGGAGAATTGCTTTGATGTTGTGGAAAGTACGTGCATCTTAGCAGCCATAGTCTTACCAAAAGCACATCCTTTATTTTCATAGTTCTTCCTGCCAAAAGCTGGTCCTCTGTGCTGAGGGGACTTGAACCTTGGGCCATCCTCACCTTTTTCTGCAGTCCTTACACAGCTATTTTCCAGATGAAATATTTTCCAGATGAAATATTGATTGTTGTGTCAGTGCATATGTTGGTTTTGGTTCTGCTATTTTTCAGAAAAGCTTCTGTCTTTTAAAGATGTTCCCAGAATGCTTTTTGCAAGGCCACTAGGAATGCTGTATGCATTCAGAATGAAATTGGATGCATAGACAGGGAAAGGGATGGATAAAGATTATTGTTAAAAATCCTGGTTTGGGACGAGTAGTCTCCTTGTACATTATTTTCAGTCGTAAAAATTGCTTTTTTGAATGAGTGCTTTGAGCTGATAGATGAATTGCTCTCAGAATGAATTCACCTGATCCCTGTACTTGGTGGGTGACCATTCCATAAAGGATTTCTTTTGAATTTTATTGGGAGTTTCAGGAAATACTGTTTTTGTGTGTTGTTGCTTCATTTCTACAGCGCTGAGTACTTTTCCCAGATCTTATTTTGAACTATAAAAACCTTCACTTCAAATTTCTTCCCTTCCCATTAATAAATGTGACTATTACTGCTAGCCCTGAAGAGGAGATGTGTGCAACTTTGTCCACATCTTTTGTCATCTCCTGATCCTTTTTCAACAGACTATAGCCAGGGCTGAAATATCTCACCTATCCTATTCTCTGAATCCTGCAGCATTTCCCCTATTAAACCTCTGTATTATTGTATTATACATATTATTGGATAGAAACGTAGCAGTCTACAATCTGGCTGTCAGTTTAGGAAGAGAGTCGTGGATTTCCATGCCAAAATATCTCAAATCGCATTGCAATAAACTAAAATAAATTGGCAAATTCCCTTCATGGAACAGATAGAAGGCATTTGGCCAGATTTAGTATTCCTAATTAAAATGATCTTTCCAAACATGGCTTTGTTTTCCAGGAGCTGAGTTTTGAACTTAATAGTCCTTGCACGCATGAAGTCTTGCTTTCAAATTGTGGGTCAGTTAAGGAGAGGGATAGGAGGTAAGCAATAAGCTGGGTGGGAGAAAAAATTGGGTGTTAGCAAATCCAGGTTCTGCCATTCAGAATGTTGGCTGGCTTTGCCGGCCAGCATCTCTCTCAACGATGTGGATGCTGAGAGCTTCTTTCCAGCAATGTCACCCGCTTGGAAAGTCTAGTCCAGGGCCCAGAGGAGATGTTTTAAAATAGTGCATGCTGCCTCTATAAGGTCACTTAGTTGTGGAGTGCTTCCATTGCCCATTTGAAAAGGTGTATAATACAACTCTGTTACAGAATTTACATGGTTGCTTGCATTTTTTGAGGAAGCCCTGAATGGGGTGAAGCCTCTTTGTCCTAGAAACTAGTGTTACAAAGCTGTCTGCTTTTGAATGCCAGTTCCCTTGGGGCTGCTTTAATGATGAAAATGTAGAGTATGTTTCCTATGAAATAACTCTTAATGCTAGCTGTGAATTACAGTGTTATCAGCAAACCTGGAATTTACACAGTTGGGAAAGGCTGTGTCACATTGGTATCTAGACCTTTTTTATTGCCATGTACTGTATACTCATGATTAACAGGAGCGCATCATACAAGATTGAATTTGATAAATCCACGTGTTTAATTTCAAATCTAGTCTGTTTTGTGTCGGTGAAAGGCAGCCTTGTAGATAGAAGTTGGCTTTTCAAATGACTGCCATACAGGCCTGCTTAATTCCCCGGCCCAATCAATGTTACTGTAGGATGTGATTTCACTCTAGCATCTATTTCTGTAAAGGTGGATCTATATTTTTGTTTTGCAAATCAGTATGAGGCTTAGGTTGCATTGTAAGAAACATTCTGGAAATAAAGTTGATGCTAGAGGCTTGTGTTTTGTTTTACACTGTGCCAGCTTTTCATTTTATCTTATCCCGTTTTCAGTGTAAATACTCTATTAAAGTGAATCAAGATTGTCCTTTAAATGAGATTTCTGTATTGAAATCAAGAACATTGGGGGGGGAATGGCATTAGACAATAGAACAAGGATTGGGAGGGAGTTCCTATGCTTTGCTTTGTTTCTGTAATTAAACTCTTGTTTTCCCTTATGGCTCCAGCCTCCTAATTAAGGCTGCCTGTACATTCTGACTTATGTATATAAAAGGAGGAAAGACTTTCAAAATGGTTTAAGATTGCAAGGATTAAATTTGCACACTGTACACATGTAACATGTACGTGTAACCATGTTTTAACAAGGCACACCATATGGCTTAATGGGTTTAACAGGCCCCACAATTTAAATAGAGACACAATATGGGTTAGCACAATATGTGGGCCAGGTCATTGATGCTACCTGAATTTGTAGACATTGCTAAGGAGATTTCCTTTACCATCCTGAGAACTGGAAGCAGCAACTTGAGCGTGATGATTTCTGCGAGTTCCAGCTAGGAATCTTGCTATTTTGCTATTTCAACGTTATTCTGGCATGGCCTATATCGGAGGTGTCCAACCTTGGCAATTTTTAGACCTATGGACTTCAACTCCCAGAATTCCCCAGCCAGCCATGCTGGGAGTTGAAGTCCACAGGTCTTAAAGATGCCATGGTTGGATATCCCTGGCCTGTATGATCAAGGGCTCCTTCCTATTTTCGCCTGTGTCTAATGGAAACCATAAACGCAAATGCACCTGTAGCTTTTATCTGCTGTGTTGGGAACTTGGTAATGATCTGCCTTGCTGAGCACCCAAAATTGAAGAAGCTTTGGGCTTCAGGCATCTTTGGTACTTGCTGTGTCCTGCTGCCAAGGGTAAAACTAATTTGATGCTAATTGTATCAGTTATGTTATTAGCAGTACAGGAGCAGTATTGAGCCACCACCATCTTGGGTTTTAGCTTTCTTTGAGGTTGCATCAACAGCCTTCAAGAATTCCCTGGGGACCAGCCGAATCCCACTTCTTCCCCATATCTGATCCAAAGAGCTATTGGAGAGTTGATCACAGCCATCCATTTCAAGGCTGGTGACCTCCCCCCCTTTCCCTGGCATCTTCCTTATGCATTAGGCTGTGCTTGCTGCACTCGGTGCCAAGTCAGGAGATCGCTTGTGCTCTCTCATAAATCAGGACACCAATGCTGACAGCTATTCTTCTGGGCCAAGAGGGGACAACTGGTAACCTTCCAGATGGCTGAATTATAATTACCAGCATTCTTCTCCACTGGCCCTGCTGGGAGTTGGACTTCAGCATCTGGAGGTCCCCAGGTCTTGCCCTGTTTTGGAACTGGATATTTCTCAAGGGGTATTGTGGTCTACCGTCATGCCAGGAACTAGAGCTTAGGGCACAGGGATGCAAAATAGTGATAGTTTCATTCTAGAGAGATAGCAGCCATAGTAAAGTAGGGAAAAGGGGCCTTGGGATGATACAAGACGGAGCAAGGCATGTCACATACCTTTTCTCTGTGTCACTAAGGGCTGGAGGATACCTTCCTTGTACGGGAGATTTCATTATCAAATCTGTGTTTGTATATAGAGAAATTGCTTCAATCCACTAACTGTACTGGACCTTTCTGGAACCATGATGCTCTTCTATCTTCTGGCCAGCCTCATTGTTGTCTGCTTAGAATCCACTCTGCATTCCATTATAGAGAAATGTTTTTATTGTACTAATACTCTGTTGCAAGAATAGAGGACTCCTCTGTTGGCAACAGGTCTACACCTTTTTAGAGGGCAAGCCTGCAAACTGTATACTTGAAAAAGTAAAACTAGTGCTTCCCGAAACAAAAGTGTTCAGAGAGCCATCAATTCCCATTATTTGAAACTATTCTTAAATTTGTCACTGCAGTTGAAAGTGCGGGGGAGTGGCCCAAAATTTGATCATGTGATCCTTGGGGAGCTGCAACGGCCATAACTTTGAGAACAGTCATAAATAGCATTTGTTCAGCACAATCATAATTTTGAAAGGTCTTTAAGTGAGGACAACCTGTGTGTTATATATGTGTGTTGTAAATATGCACATTCAAACATTTTTGAAACCTTAAAGATAATTTTTGTTTTAGGTTGCACATATATACATTAAATATTGGAGTGTACTCTTAACAGTTTTAGATTTTCATTTTATGGTAAAAACCTATATATATCTACTGTGCAGACATATAGGTCCTAAAGTACTCCCCGTTTGCCGATGGGAAACCAACTGGCAACCAAGAGAACAGATTAAATAGCTTTTCCTCCCATCTTACAGTTTTGACTATTAACATGTTAATACTAAAATGGAACAAGAATATGGAAGTTTCCATTACTGGAAAGGTGCCACGAAAAGGAACAGATTAAGCCAAAACTGAATAACATTTGGTTGAATATAGTGTGGAAGCCAAACTTCTGATGTGAAGCTTTATAGGTATCAAACAAAGGTACTTTTGCTTCTACAAGTTTTTGCAGTCAAATTATGCTCATGATTTTCACATTGAAATGACTGGTGGTATCTTGCTCCACATCAGTATTTATTGCTCTGCTGTAGTGTTGTACACTGTAAATAAAACAAATATGAGAAGGTGTGGGTGTTGTTGTTTTTAATCATTGTGCTAACGCTCCTGGATTTCACAGAAATAAAACCAAATTTCTTTCTCTTGGATTTGTAAGAACGGGCTGTTTTCAGATCATGGCATTCNTTCCTCAGTAAAGTTCAATAAATGCTTTCCTGACTATTTGAATAGCCACTACATCTGTCTTCAGTAGGCAATTAAATGGCATTAGATATACTTAACAACTTCAAATACATTTCTCAGCAACAATCTCCCAAGCTTTTAGTCCTGCCCATATTTGGAGTGTAGGACTTACCACACTGCACAAAATCTGATGTGGACTTGACCCAGTGGAAATGGTATATCTTTGCCCTGCAATATAGATGTTCCAGAAATACGTATATGCTTTTTTAACTGGTGTAATCTGGCATCTCAGCCCAAAGATGCTTTATAAGAAGTGCTTGCTGATGGTCATGGAGAAAAATATCGCCCTTGCCCTCCAGAAGTTTGGGCATTCAGCTTCCATTATCTCCAGGTATGGGTTATTGACACTGACGGCAAAAGAGACATTTAGTGCAAAATATCTGAAGAGCAATAGATTGCTTGTTTTCTGCTTTTGGAAAACACGGAGGAAAAGGGGTTGTACATAGCCCATCACAGTCTATTTTATGACTCTTGCTTTTTTTTAAACTTCAGATTTATGGTATTCTAATACTAATCAAGTATCAAGCAGAATTAGAAAGTTGCTAATCCTAAACAAAAACTGCAGGGGAGTTTGGTCTTTTGGTAACCAATGAAGAAGTTCTCTTCTAGGAAGTAGACAACTTGTGTTAAAACATTTAGGCAGAGGTTTCACATCTGAAAGTTAAACAGAGCCCTCTAGTGACTAAAAGTTCAATTTAGTATCAGTTTTGCCAAACTAAGTGTCTGTCTCTGTTGGGTTTAAGACTGATTTTCTTTTATCCTTAACTGTGAAATATCTGCTTACAAGCTTGAGTCTTTCAGGTTGACAGTCCTGTAGCCTTGTTCAGGCACCTGCAAATCAGTCCTTTGGAAATGTGTGTTAGTCTTAAATAAACGACTATCACTAAAGATATAAATCTAGTTCAGCTTTCTTTAATCTGACCCTTTCAATCTAGTAGATTAACCTTACTGACTGGAAACTCATGCGCTTAAGCAGCACTAGTGATGAAACTACTGATGAATTTAAGCAACAGATCACTGTTATAGTAGTAATAAAATATGCACAATAGCGTTTCCATAGGCACACCAAGGACTAGACAGAATTCCAGGGCAAATAATTAACAAAATCAAATACCTTAAATACTCTGCAGATGCATATTTAAAGCCAGGCAATACGATTATTACACCAATAGCTATAGCACTTAGACTTAAAACACCTCTCTATAAGTGCTTTATAGCACACTCTTGAGCAGTCTGCAAATATCAGCATATTACCCCCAATAATCTGGACCCTCATTTTACTGACTTCAGGAGGATGGCCAACCTTGAGCTAGTCAGGATAGAACTACCTGTGAGCAGTTACCCTGCAATACTGCATTATAACCACTGTGCCACCACAGCACAAACAAACAAACAAACATGGTATTGGAAGGGACCAAGTTAAGGCCAAATCTAAGTTCCTGCTTAGTACAGGATTCAAAACTAAAACGTTGACAGGACTGTTCAGTTTGCACTTAATTCTACTAGATGAAGAGCTACTCATCATCTCATTTAGCAATTGATCCTCCTGTTGAACTGTTTACTTAGTGTTAAGGAAGTTTAGCAATCAATTGGAATCCCGCCTGTCTACAACTTGCCTTGGATTTCTGGGCAATAAAGGACAAGACACCCCACCTGCATGGAGGCACCCCTTCAGGTGCTTGCCATACCACACCTGTTCTAAAGGCTAAAAGCGTGTTCATTAACCATCTATTGTAACAGTAAGTTTCCAATTCCCTGTCTAAAGCAGGACAATTATGTCCTGCAGTTTGGAAACTAGGCAGGGTCAGATTCCAATTTAACCAAAATTAGCCATGTTTCATTTCCTTAAATTTGCTCACATGCAGGCCCAGAACAGTAACAAAATTCTAGGCACCGGAGGTTTCCACCTCATGGTTTTACTTTTCCTCCTCGTCTCTCCACCAAGGTGGGGGTGGGGGTGGTAAAGGGTAAAATAGGTATAGAAAAAAAAGATTTCAGCACTGACCTAACTATTGCAGATTCTCTCCCTCCCTCCCTCTCTCTCCCTTGAAAGGTATGCTCATTTCATTTTCTAGGTAAAGCCTCTATCTCATCAGATTCACAAATGCAATCAAATTTGCAAGACCCACATTAGGGTACTGTGACAGAGACGTGCATACTATACTTATCTGCATACTATACTTATCATAGCAAATAGGTAGCAGAAGCAGTTAGGCATTTTTGATATTCTAAACATCTGCCCCATTTAAAAATATTTTTTTCCCTATTCCTAATTGCTCCCTGCATTTTTTAAAAAAAAAGGTCTAGACAATTTGGCAATTATTTGCTGCTGTTGCAGGACAGATTTTTGAGTAGTTTTGGCGCCAGAATTCAACCCTTTAAATCAGTCTCCTGTTTTTTGAAAAACAACAACCACCACCCTGGGCCAGAGGTGCTTAGTAGTATTTGAATCTTGAAATAATCCATGTATTAATATTTAAAGGGGAGATCTGGGAGAACAGCAGATGTGGTGCTTGCTAATCTTTTTCTATTGAGAGCACGGAGGAAACTCATCCCATTTGCTAATCCTACTGTTTGTCTGTTGACCTATTGAGCGGAATAGTTCTATGGATGTCCTTTCTGCATGTACGTTTTGAGCAACAGAAATCTGTCTCCTTTTAACACACTGGCCTTGCTGCTCAATTTCCTTAACAGTTAGCAAATTACACCCAGTTGCCCAGGTACGTTACACCCTATGGACTCCAAACCATCAGTTCTCACATAAGCCTTGGAATTCACCCAGCAAGGAGAAGATTACAGCTATGATATTAATGCAAATTGGACTATCTCATTCAACCATCAGCAGCATGAATCTAAAAGACGGAAATACAATCAAACTCTTTTTGTTCTTATGGAAGCTCCCCTTTAGTAGGAATTAATGTATGGTTAGCTGCTTTTAGAGTACAATGTATTTATTCAAAATACTTAAAGGCAGCTTTAGAGGTAAAATGGTTTCCAAACCTAAATGCAGGACAATGGCAAATAATAAATAAAAAACACCAATAAGACAGGTAACCCAACCAAGAAATACAACATCAACTATTCAGATAAAACAATCAACAAAGCAAAAAACAACAACAACCCAAGTGTAAGATTTTAGTAAAAGCTTGGAGTGGTGGGGTTATACAATAGAAACCTTGTGTGTATGTGTGTGGGGGGGTTTATTTATAAATAAATAACATATTTACTTATAAAATATTGCATTTGTTTATAGATACTATAGATACACAAGGTTTCTATTGCAGAAGCTGCATTAACCACTTTTTTTCTTTTGTTTATTTTATGGAACAAACCAGTAAACATTAAAACATATGCAATAGTTTAAAAAGGTCATATAGTATAAATTACATAGAAGCCACAAAGCTGTGAGGAAGGTATCGGCTGCTTCTTGTAAGCTATAGCTTCGGATAAAAATAAATTACTATCGCCCTTTAGAAATTGGACTCTTAAAAGGAAAGCAATGATCTGTTCATCATCAGGGAATTCAATATTGAATTAACTAAAGTTTTAACTGACATTATACAGAGAGTGGATATTTTAACAGAACAAGGGATGCTGGTTCAACCTCCATTTTTGAACAGATATAAATCTAATTTTCACACAGAGGTTTGAAACTCTTTCCGGTTGTATCCCTGATAGATAATGCATCAATTCAGGCCACAGAAAAGGCCTCCCATGAGGAGCATACATAATCTTTAAAAAAATAGCAAGGGAGAGAGCCCAGGAGGAAAGAGCGAATTTTATAATAGAGATGGGAGATTCTGTCCCTACTTGTCAGTTTTGAAAGGTAGTCCAGATAAGAAACACACCCAGGAGTTTTACAGCAGTCCTGTCTTTATTTTAAGATTATATTAAGAGAATCTTGCAAACTTGAAACTGCCCCTCCCCTCCCTTCCTTTACTTTTACTCTCCTCTATTTCAATAGGCGGTTAAGGCTCCAAGACACATACACATCCCCACTTTTGCTATAGAGAGAATGGCTGCATCCTCAGTAGCCATGGGGCAAGAGGAGGAATAGGAAAGCCTGAGTTGTCAAAAACAAGCCTCAACTATGTTGTTCATATAAAGATTGAAAAGAGGGCAAGATTGCATCCTTGCTTAACTCTTGACAGATAGCAATAGGTTGTCAGGTCCCCATTACTATTGCCATTGAGCTTTATGATACTGTAATGCAATGATGGCGACCCTATGGCACGCGTGCCAGAGGCAGCACTCAGAGCCCTCTCTATGGGCACGCGCGCCATGCCCCGGAGATGGCAACTGTCCCTCTTCAACCAGCCGCCCACTAACTCACTGAGGTCTCACTTGGCCGGATGCATCCCAGCCGGTTTCCCTCCCCCCCGTCCCATCCCTCCTGGCCTCGCATACTCTCCTTTTCGTGGGCACGACCCACTGCATTGCCTCAACTGTCGGCCGGCCGGCCAGCTCAGGGGCAGCTTCTCTGAACTGCTGGGGGCAGGCTGCAGAGCCCCAGAGTGCGCCGGTCAAGGGGCTGGCAGGCTGTGGCTGCTGATGGACACTGTCGGCCCCCATGCACTCGCTGGCCTCTGTGCGCGGGGGCCGATGGTGTCAGGCAGAAGCCGCCCCGGCCCTTGCCTCGCCTTGCGACAATGGCACCCCCACACTGCCTCGCCTCCCCCCGCAGGACGAGCCTCCTGCCCACCGCCGCACCTGCCAGAAACTCCCTGGATCTCCCCCAACCCTGCACAGTCCCCACAGGCGTCCCTCCACACGAGCAACATTGAGGTGACCACGCCCACCTTGGCCACACCCACCCAGTCTGCCATGACCACCACAGCCACGCCCACCCAATGGGCCATGCCTACCTGGCACCCGGCGATAAATAAGTGGGTTTTGGGTTGCAGTTTGGGCACTCGGCCTGTAAAAGGTTCGCCATCACTGCTGTAGTGTCTTCATATAATTATATAATCAATGCAAGTAGATGGCGATCTAATTGTTGAGGCTGTTGATTTTGTCATGAGTTTCTCTTGGGATATAGATTCAAATGCCACCTTTAGCTCTGGTAAAGTGATATAAAGTGATATAATCTCCGTTTGGCAGATTATCAGTAGCATAGCAAGGATGTGCAGTGGGAGATGGTCCACCCCAGGTGCAGGCAATAAGGGGAGTGTATGTCTGGCAACTTAGGGATTACAAGGAGACTATCTGGAGGATTGATGGTGGGGATGGAGTTGAATTCTCCTGCCAGCATGTTGATCAGCTGTTTGACAGTTGGTGCTGTGGCACAGCAACACCAAAGGAGAGGGTGTTAAAAAGGATCCACTCCGGGCGTCAAATATGCTAGGTATGCTACTGTACAGCATTTCTCTGCTAAATGGTGTAGAATTATGCACTGGGTTATTGTTGAATGTGCAAACCTGAAACCAGCCTGCTCAGGCAATGAGGTGGAAAACATGTTTCTTGGACCTTCAGAACCATGTCCAATAGATTGCCTAAAGAATTTCTGAGATTTGCTGGTGCCTATTTTTAAGATTTGTTGCTTGGGATAGTACAAGGAAACTCATTGTATGTAGAGGTGAGCTGAAAAAAAATTGTCTCCCTCCCCCCAAATAGCATTCATTGCTGCTTCAGTGATCAAGTTGTGATATAAACACATACAGGTAGTCCTTGACTTGCAGCCACAACTGAGCCCAAAATTTCTGTTGCTAAGCAAGACAATTGTTAAATTAGTTTTGTCCCATTTTACGACCTTTCTTGCCACAGTTGTTAAGTGAATCATTGCAGTTGTTAAATCAGTAACACAGTTGTTAAGTGAATCTGGCTTCCCCATTGACTTTGCTTAGATCCCGGGATACTGCAACCGTCATAAATATGAGCCGGTTGCCAAGCGTCAGAATTTGGATCACGTGATTACAGGGATGCTGCAATGGTGGTAAGTGTGAAAACAGTCATAAGTCACTTTTTTCAGTGCTGTTGTAAAGTTGGTTCCTACATGAATGGTCCTAAGTCAAGGACTATCTGTATGCTGTTCTTCTTATATTGTGAACCTTGAACAGCAACCCAGACTGATGCACAACAGATAGCTTTCTGGAACACAACACATTTGTGGGCCATGATGTGAGTAGAGCTCAGTCAAGAATCCTGTGGGGTTGTCTTACCAGTTTTAAATTCTCATAAAGTGACTTGTTCAGACACAATTTCTAGGTGGTTCTAATTTTTAACATCTCCAAAATACTCAGGACCATTTTGAGGGAAACCGTTGAGTCAAATATACATCTCATTACTTGGGAATATATGGCTTAAGTTAGGGGTAGGCAACCTTGGCTCTTTTATGACTCGTGGACTTCAACTCCCAGAATTCCTGAGCCAGCCATGCTGAGGGGAAAGGAAGAGGTTTCCAAGCTGAGCCATGCTGGTTCAGGAATTCTGGGAGTTGAAGTCCATGAGTCATAAAAGAGCCAAGGTTGCCTACGCCTGGCTTAAGTTGTTGCACCTTAATCTGATCCATTACAATTAAATCAAGACGTCAGTCTCATTGACCAGAATAGGACTAAAGCACAGGTAGTCCTTGACATACAACTAGTCACTCAGTGACCATTTGATGGACCATGAAAAAGGTACTTACAGCCTAGATGGCAACTGCATGTTGGGCACTCAGCAACCAGCCTACATTTACGGCCATTTATAGTGTCCCGCAGTCATGTGACCACATGACAATGTTTTTGCTGGAAACTGGCATTTTTTTCCACTTTCCCACAAAAAACACCCATAATGAACAATGGGTTTGTTAACAACCACAGCATTTTCTTAATGACTCCCACAAAAAAAATGTTGTAAAACTGGATGCAGTCATGTGACAACCCATTTAACGACGATCACATCTTATGAAGCAATTGCAGACTCCATTCTGGCTGTACGTACGGAATAATAAATAATATTCAGAGAGCACAATCTCTTAATGGCAACAGTGCTAATAGGAACAGCCATATAAAATAAAGCAAAAGTCTTGAGTTCAGTTGATCCTCATGGACACACATTTCTCTAGTTTTCTTGTCAAGAACACACAAGCAAATGGCCATTGTTGTCTTCCAGAATATGCATTTATTTTATTAAGTACTACCACCAGGCTTCACCCCCCCCCCCCCAATTCTAAAACCACTCAGATGCATATCCCTCTGATAAAAGTTTCTTCATCAAACTCTGAGGCTGACTGGCTGAGCAGTCTGAGCCTGGTATAACCATGTAAGAATTTGAAGGCAGGAGGCTATGATCAAACATTAAGTAATGATCTTTTGGATCTCTCTCTCTGTGCGTGTGTATGTCTATGGAGATGCTTCATGGCCAAATATAGCCCAGTTTTGCACACAAGCTGAGTTGGACAAGTTCCCATTGTCCTTGGGAGGCCAGCTGCCTGCAGTCCAACCAAAGACTCAGCATGGATAGTACCTGTAGTACACAGGATACACTAATCTGTTTGATGAGGGACCAAAATATTAGTGACATGGGAAACGTCATGTCAAATCCTAGTGGCTGCTGAAGCTTGCCACTGTAGGGATAGTCGCAAGAAACATATTTGGAATCAATGTAAAGTACCATTCTGTGGCAGGTATGAAGTTTTTATTAACACCCCAATACCACAGATAACATACGCAATAATAAAGAATATAAAGCATTGCAAAACATGTTACAACAGTTTGTTTAGTGACCTTTTGAAGTTACGTCACTGAGAAAAGTGACAGCACTGATTTTCACACTTACGACCGTTGCAGCATCCCCAAGGTCATGTGATCAAGATTCAGACGCTTGGTAACTGGTTCATATTTATGACGCTTGCAGTGTCCCAGGGTCATGTGATCAACTTTTGCAACCTTCTGAGAAGCAAAGTCAATGGGAAAGTCAGATCCACTTAACAGCCGTTACTAACTTAACAACTGCAGTGACTCACTTAACAAATGTGGCAAGAAAGGTCGTAAAATGGAAGCAAAACTCACTTAACAAATGTCTCACTTAGCAAATTTTGGGCTCGATTGGGGTCGTAAATCGAGGATTACCTGTATTTGGTCCAAATCTATCATCCTAACCTCTAAAAGGGTCCTGTCTCATGCACTAGGAAACCTTTTTTGAGGGATAATTGTTTATTATAAGGATTGGGGGAGAAATACACCATTTTTCTTTAGGAGAAAATGCACACATATAAAGCAAGTAGCTTTATACTCCTCCCAAAAATGAAATTATAATGAAGTAAAAGCATAAGTACAAATAAAAAAATACCAGCATTGTGAAATGCAAAGGAAATACTGTAATCATGAACAATACAGTACTGCAGTGGATTTCCAAAAACAGAGAACCAGCCCAGCTGAGACAAAATAATAAAATTATTTTACCCTCAGAAGTCCTCACTTCTGAAAAGTAAAGCTTAATGACTCATGCCCATTTCACCACTTGGTTAGCCTTTTGCAATGCACCATTTGTTTGTTGATTCGTTCATTCATTCATTTGTTTGCTACCCATCTCGCCAAGACAACTCCACATCGGGTCATTTGTGAAGACCCCTCAGAAAATGTCTGGTTCAAATTGGTGTAAACTCTTTTACAGATGAACTCTGTCAATATAGACAAATCATGTAACAATAAATATTGGAAATACCATTACAAAGGAGGAACAACTCATCCTACACGTGATGTTAAAACAAAAATCCAGTATTGGAAAAATATACCTCAAAATATTCTGAAAATTCTCAAAATAAAATTTACACTGAAGCCACAAATATTTTTTAGACATAATTCCAGAAAACGTAATTGAGAAATGCAGTTGATTAAGATACGTACTGACAATTGCAAGAACAAATATGGTACAACATTGGAATAGAAGAACCTGGCCGATGGGAAACCGAAATGTAAAATTGTGGAGCAATGGCAAAATTGATAGTATAAAGCAGAATTCCCCAACCTTTCCAGCTTTGTGGACTGGCCAGGGGGAGGGGGGGGAAGAGGGGATGGTTCTGCACAAATGGAATGCAGTTGCCAGTTGCTTGTGCAAGTGGGGATGTGTGCAAGCACGCACGCTCACCTGCCACATCTGTGGCTCAGTTCCAAAGGGCTCAAGGCCTGGTAGTGGGCCATGGTCTGGGCATTGGGTACCTCTGGTTTACAGGGTATAGCAAAAATCAGGCTTCATAGACAATTTATTATCAATTACATTAAACGTTTGAATTGGCTGCCATTTTCTTTTAACTCTTACTTGTTTGATGCATGAATCTTTCAACACTCCTAAATACAGTACAATAACACTTTCTCAGGAAAAAAATAAAATATATAGGGTCTGACTTTTGGTATATCTCGTATATCCATAATATGATAGTATCCATTGATCCCGTCGTTAAAGCACCAGGCTAGAAACTAGGAGACCGTGAGTTATAGTCCCACTTTAGGCATAAATACTGGCTAGGTGACTTTGCCTCTCAGCCCAACACATCTCACAGAGTTGTTGTGGGGAAAATAGGAGGAGGAAGGAATATTAAGTATGCTCATTGCCTTGACCTGTTTATAAAAACAATAAAGGTGGAATATGAACAAAGAAATAATAAAACCTTGTGTTATTGTTACTTTGAAAAATTAAATGTTTTTGGTGAAATCATTCAAGATTTTTAAGAATACTAAAGATAGCCAAAGGATTAATCCAACTTTTATTTCCTCCCTATATTTATATTCCATCTCAGGACTGCAATCAGAACCATCACATTGATTTATATAAAACCAATTGATCAGAAACACATACAGTACAGAATCCAAAAAATAGAGATGAATCTACAAAGTACATTTTATGAATGAACCCTAATGTATCTTTTTCAATAATGATAAAAGCAAGTCACAGGTTACAATGTTGCATGAATCAGGCCCAACAGGCCTTTTAAGAATTCAGAACTTCTGAAAATTACTACCCCTGACATTACAAATGCTTCATAATATTTACACTTAAAAATTCCCAGAAAAAATGTAGCTAATCAATAGGAGGTTTTGATAACCTGAAACAACCATTTACCAAAATATCTCACTGCATCCAATTGCTTCACAGTGGCAATATGTGGAAAACAAAGGCATTCTAGTTTTTGATGAGTGAACATGAATGCGGGGAGGAGGGGGGCACTTTTGCTGGTCAGTTCCCAGAGACGGTATTAGTGTCTAATATTAACATTAGAAGTGTGCAATATTTTGGAAATAATTAGGAAAGGAGGCTTCAGAATGAACAAAGGCCCAAGAAGTGTATAGTATCTGCAACTCTTGAAAGTAGCTACCTGATGTCTTTTTCTTGAGTTGTGTGACTGCCTGCTGAGAAAGAAACCTGGCTGCACTAAGGAGTTACAACGAGGAGCTTACATTTAATGTCTGCACACTCTAGTCCAGGGATAGGCAACCTTGGCTTTTATGACTTGTGGACTTCAACTCCCAGAATTCCATAGCTGGCTCAGGAATTCTGGGAATTGAAGTCCACGAGTCATAAAAGAGCCAAGGTTGCCTACCCCTGCTCTAGTCTAAAGCGTCCGTCCAATCCAGAACATTTGCACCGCCTAAATACGTGTGTACACCACACACACCCTCTCAAAGAGAACTTTACAGCACGGTGCAAAAGCACACGCTTTCCACGCAGAGATCTCAGATTGAACCGGAGGGAGAATCGGCCCTATTGGAAACTATAGAGCCTCTGTAGAATCAGGGTCGAACTACCGACCTAGAAGGGGTCGATTCAGTCTACCGCTGCTTCCTACGTCGGCATCCTCTTCCCAGATCTGGGCAACCGAGCTCCATAGAGATCGAGGTGGCTCAGTTTCCTTGGAGAAGTGCCGGATAAATCGACTTTCAAACGAGCGGAAACCGTTCGAACGACAACTCCCAAGTCCACCCGATCCCACCCCCACCCCCCACCCAGAATCCCCGGGAGAGTTGTAAGCTACGACCGCTGGAGGGCGCAGCGGGATCTCACTTGGAGAAGTCCCCGAGGCCGGCGCCTGAGCGAGCGCCCCCTTTTGGGCTCGGCAGAAGGCTGTTCGTCCTCGGCTTGGGCCAAAGTGACCTGGATCTTCCCTTTTATTGTTGGTTTCTTGAATATCCTTCGCGTCCGCGAGGAGGAAGCCGCAGCGCTGCCGTCTCTTGCGAGAGGTGCACCTGTCCCGCTCCTGCCGCCGCCGCCGCCTCGGCCAGGGTGGAGAAAGGAGGAAGGGACCTCTGAACCCATCCCACGTGCTTTTGTAATAACCACCCGGCCCGGACATCGAGGGGTTAAAATCGGCGAAGTGATTCGCCCATCGAGCGTGCGCTGCGGCTCCGTACGGGCGCATCTCTCACTTCCCCCGCGCCATTTCGGCGTCTCCTTCCGCCACCGAGCTTCCAACACAAAATAAGTACTGGGTTGCTTCCTTTTGCAAAGACATCGCACCGTCTGGCGCCGAAGGCAAGGGGGGGTAGAATTGGAGCAGGCCTAAGCTAGTCCCTTCCCGTCCAACGGGGAGAGGAAGCAGAGCGAGAAAGGGGGCCGAAGAGGAGGGACAAGTCCCTAACTCCGGGATCCCACCCTCCCTTTGCATAGAAGGAGGAGGAGGGAGGGGGAGGTTAAGCAAACCCGGAGCTGGCCCAGCAGGACCTACTTTCCTCTCTGAAAATGGCTGCCTCGGTGAACAGTTTCTGTTCAATTCCTTAAAGCCCTTCGTTGGGTGGGGGGGGAGCGGAGGGGGGATAAAGCTCAGCCACCGATGCTTCTTTGACTCCCGTTCTCTGCTTGAGCTGAGGATTAGAGTGCGAAGGGAGCAGGTGAGAAGTTTAAAAAAAAAAAAAAAGGGAAGGAGAGCGAGCGAAACAGGAAAAGAAAGAGAAGAGGCCTGGAACAGAAGCCAGGGAGGAGATTAAAGAGGGGGCAAAAAAAAAAAAAAAGAAGGGGAAATCTCCCCAGGCCGATAACACGGAGCAAAGACTGGGGTTGCGGCGGCTTTTCTTAACGACAGAGAGCGAGAGAAAGAAAGAAAGAGGCGATGAGGGCATTTCGCCTGCTTGGGGAGCAAATGATGATGGTGCTCAGCTAAGACTCCGGATTAGTTTGGGGCTGCGGGGGCATCTTGCGAGGGGAGGCTTTGCAAAGGCAGGAGGGAAAGTATGAACGTTCCAGCAGACGGGAAACTCTGAACGTTCGCTTTCCCTCCATTCGATCCCCCTCCCTCGGGAAAACCTCAGCGTTCCATCCGGAGGGCTCCAGCGTTCCATCCGGCCTCCCGAGCGGTCTGTTTGGGCACCTCTGGGCTAGAACAGGGGGGAGTGGGAGGTCTAGGAAGGGCGACCGAGGCGGCAGCCAAGCAGGGATCTCTTCCTCGGATGCGGCTGCTTGAAGATCAAAGGCAAACCCGGAGCTCCCTTTGTGTGCCGTCCTAGGAAGACCTGGCTCTCCGCTCTTCCTTTTTGCCTTATTTTGAAACTCCGAAGTATCGTGGTGGAAGGAAGCGAAGCACCCTCTCCTTGTGTAAGGGGGCTGGGCTGCCTGGTGGTTGTTTTTTTTTTTACCCCCCTGGGTGGAGAAAAACCTTCGAATATTTGGATTTAGCATCCTTTCTAAACCTTTTTTTTTTAAATGGGTTTGTGGGTTTGTGTGTTGTTGTTTTTTTTTTTCCCCTGAGTGGCTATAAGTAAGCAACCAGCATCTATTTGGCATCTGTTCTTTTTTTTTGTTTTGTTTTTGTTTTTTTTTTCCGGGAAAGGAAGGGGACAAATGCAAATCTTTCTTTTTCCCCCCTTTTCGATTTTTGGGATAATGATTTCTGCTGTGTCTTGCCTATGGATTTTGGCGGGTGAGAATTTCTGGATCGTCTTGTAGAAGAGAGAGGTAGGTGAGGGTTTGCATTTTTTCTAGCCCCAGTGCTAATTTCTTTTAACTGTATTTGAATAGCAATGCTCTTTGTATCTTGAGGCTGTATTTACTTCAGACTTCTCAACCTTGTTTATTTATGTTGTAGCATTTTGGTGCATGAGAAGAAATCTGTTTAGAAACTGTTCAGGAAGGATGCATGGTAAAAGGCCTTAGATCACAAGCAGACTGAAAATACGTCTATGTGTACCCTTGAAGCCTAGGCCTCATGTTTCCATTGGCTTATATAAATAAGTGACTGTGGGGTGGACGGTGGTGGTGGTGGGAAGTATGGCTCCCTTTATATCCTCCTTGTTGAGAGAATCGAGTTATGTATTTTTCAGCAGGAGAATCTGTTAATTTATTTTCCTGTCCCTTGCATATCTGCTGGTATGTTTTGCACAAAGAATTAAGCCAGAGGGGACTGTACTTGTGTGTGGGGTCAAATGGTTGGTCTCATCATTGTGTTATTTTAAGGGGGGGGGAAATAGAATTAGAAACCATTTAACACAGAGGCGGAAGTGTTCGTTCCTCTCCCATTTATTTACATTTCTGTTTTGCTTTGGGATTTGGATTAAAATGATAGTTTTTAACATCTAGCTGGGTGTTTCTTAACTCAGCTGCATCTGTGTGATGGGGTTTGTTTAAATAGAGAGCTTAACTGCCCAAGAGGTTATGGCTGCTCTTGGATGGAGTCGCTCCCTTCTGTCCTTTAATAGAACTGCCCTCTTAAAAGCAATGCTGTCCAGTTTTACAGCCAGAAGCCTGCTTTTTTTCCAAAGCAAAGCAGCCAGCTGGAAAGCCTGCTTTACCCAGCAGTCCTTTAGTGTCCAGTGCAGCCTGCATGGGATTATGGAGGACTCCAAAGGGATTTACCAGGAGAAGAAAGGGTGGGTGGAGAGGAGAATTGTATTGGCATTTTCTCTCCCCCCAAACCAGCAGACACCAAGGTGGTTTCATGCTTGGATACAAAGACAGGATGGCAGGGTTTATACTCATCTCCAAACCCCATCTCCGAGCTGTTGAAGTTCAGATTCTTCCTGTAGGTTATTCTAAATGCAGAGTTGCATAAATTGAGTGGATGGCTTTCCTGTTCTGGTTTAATGGGAGGAGGGATACTGACTTTTGTCCCTCTGGCTGTCAAAGGGGACTTTGTGGGCTACACCTGTTGCATAGATATCTGATCACTCACAGTTGGACCTATGCTGCCTGGGGTTTAAAAAATGGAGAACTTTGATTTTGTGGGTAGACAGCAGCTGAACAGCAACTGGTTTTGAGGAGACTTAACATGAAGGGACAGATCTCACTTGAGACTGTACTGGATGTTTAAAATCCCACTGCATACATAAATAGATTTGGCAATGTTATTACTAGTAGACATGGCTGTACCTTACCTAGAGCTTTCCAGGCACAAGTATTTCCAGAGCATTTATTAAAAAAATGCAAAGGGAGTTTGTAAGTGTAACGTATACTTGTATATAGGAATACTTTTTGACTACACAAACATACCTAGATGGACACGCACTCTCTTTGTATGACTGTGTTAGAGAAAGATCTGGTGATGATGTGAATTTTATGTTCAGTTGGATGGAGGTCAGGGAATAGACGTGGTGGGGGGGCTGTGAATCTTCCTTTGATATCAAGGTTTCACGATGTTCAAGCACATGGATTGCAATGACTGTGGATGTCAGATCTTTTCACTGTGACAGTTGTGCCTTGATTACATCCTGACAAGATACTAATAGCGTGTTCTGTGGAGCTGTCTTTGAAAAGTTTTTGGAAATTTCATGTGGTCCAGAGGATGCAACTAGGTTAGACACTAAGGCTTCCTATGTTGAAACAGTTCCACTGAGTACTATTGTTTTGAGGGATAATGTGAACTACTAGTTGTAAACTATGTATCTCTTCGTTGAAAGGCCACAATCATTCCCTCTATACTTGCCCTGCCTCTAAAGTCTTGATAAAAGAACCTCCTTCCTAGTCCTGGCACCATTTGAGGAGCACATGAGAGAAACAGAAGGTCTTTACATGGGCTGCTTCTAAATTTTGGGAGAAGTTCCTTCTGTTATTCTTTCCAGGCCAAGCAGAAACATTTTTAATTAGGGAGTCCCAAGACAGTTTGCTAAGTCATTGTTTTTTTGTTTTATTACAAACATCTTTTAAAATGTTTTAATTATTTGCCAATGTGATTTGTGGGGTGCTTTCTATGTTACTTGTTAGTCATGTTGAGCACCAATAATTTCTGAAAATATGCATATAAGTTAATAGAATGCAATAGTTTAAACTCTATTGGTCATGAAACCAGGGTTATGATGATATGGAAACCAGAAAAGAAATAGAAGACACCTTATTACCACTCTGTTGTTTTTTTACTAAATCCTCAAGGAAGCAAAACCTGAATGAAAAAAAAAGCCTAGTTGAAATGCCTCCTGGAGTTTCTTGAACAAAAATATATACCGGTATTAAAGAAACACTCCATGGAAAATATGAATGGCTACCTTTGCTTTGAGGATTTTGGCTGTATCTATAACCAGACCACTAAGTGTAGTGTATTTTTCTATGTATACACACAAAATCTAAGGCTCTGAGGTCAGTAGTTGAGGTGAAACATTACAATGTAATGTCAGTGAATTTCTAATCTTTATTCAAGTTTGGCCAGGTGGAGTCTTCAAGCTGTTTGCCACTAGCAGAACTTGATGTTAATTGCTTTATTTCTGCTGTATCTAAAGAGTGCTGCAATCTAAATGTGCATTGGTCCATGAAACTTGTTATGCAAAGTCCCAGCCTTAGTTTCTTGGTTTAAATCTGTAATTATTTTAATATTGAGAAATCCTATAGAGAAAATTTGTTTTTGAGTTCTTTGTTTTTTCACACTTCATAATTGCATATACTTATTGCCAAATTATAACTTTTGCATACCAGTCTCAGCCTATCCTATCAGCTGAGAACTATTCTTTTGGAATGCCAGGTTGATATTTCATCTTTTCCATTTAAATGTTTTGGGGAAAGAATGTTCTGTTAAGTTTCCAACATTGTAGAATAACTTACTGTATATGTAACTTACACAGTTTGGAATAAAGGCAGAAATCAATTTGATATAGTCTAATTGAGTATGACATCAGCAGAATCTTTATCCAGTATTTTATCTACTAACCCTACTTGTATACTTGGTCAGTACACATGAGAGTTGGATTGTTATGTAAGCAGATGCAGGATGCTGGGAGTTGTACAGATAGTCCTTAACTTACGTCCACAATTGAGATCAGAAACAGAGATCATACCATATCATTTTTTGGATATTTTTCATAGCGTCATTAAACAAATCACAGGGCTGTTAAGCGAATGGCACATTCGTTAAGCAAACCATTGTTCTGAATGAGTGTTTTTGTCAGAAATGCCAGAAATTGGCAAAATATCGCAAATCAGGGTCATATGACTGTAGGACGCTGCAACCAGTTATAAAGGCCAGCCGGTTGCCGAGCGCTGAAAATGCGCTCATGTAACCTCGGGGGAGGCAACATGATGGTCCGAAATGCATTACGGGCTGTAAAGCACCCCTTCTGAGAGAGTCCTAGCTCCAAACAGTTGTAAAATGACTGACCGGATCCATCAGTCGTAAGTCGACTACCTGTAGTTCAGCATCTGGAGGGCCATAGGTTCTGTATTACTAGGCTAGATGTGCAAATGTTGTTGAAATTTGAAAATCTCTAACTCTGTGATGCCTTCCACACTTATTTTGGCAGAAGTAGAGAACTGCAGCCATATATGAATAGAAAAAACTCTGTTAAAGATCTTCTCCCCCGAACCAAGGTTTCTGTATTGCAATTATAAATTGTCAGTGTAAAATTGACCTTACTTGAAGATGAAGTGCTAACGTGCTGTAGATTGTTAACTTTCTTCGATTTTGGATTCTACCTCTCAGTTCATTGAAGCTTCAAAATAATAAAAAATAAAATAATAATAAAATAACTTCTTAGAATAACACATTGAAGAAGGGATATCTGCATCAAGTTAGAGACTACAAGATGGTTGTAAAATTGCTCTGAGAAAGAGAAGGATGATCTCCGATTATAGAGAGGCATCTAGAACTGGGGTTCTGAGTATTTCCATGGTAGATTTGGGCAGGTTCATGCATGGGCACACTTTATTTAAATTTCCCAGAAAGCTTGAAATTTGCACTTTTAGCCTGGCAACCATAGAATTGCATCCTGGAGAATGCAAGAAATTCCATGCAAGTGGCTGGGAGAGAAGAGGTTTATACAGTATGGAAAGAAGACAGCTCCTCTGCCCTCAGTGCAAGTGTTAGATCAGGGGTAGGCAACCTTGGCTCTTTTATGACTCGTGGACTTCAACTCCCAGAATTCCTGAGCCAGCATAGCTCAGCTTGGAAACTCTCCCCTCAGCATGGCTGGCTCAGGAATTCTGGGAGTTGAAGTCCACGAGTTATAAAAGAGCCGAGGTTGCCTACCCCTGTGTTAGACCTTTCTGGATTTTTTATTTTACTTTATTACAGTGCAGCCCTGTCCAGCAATTCTTTGAGCAGTCTTCAAAGTCAGTTCCATGTGCAGATGACTGCATCAATCTAGTCTGGAGGATTTCAGTCAATGGATAATTAAAATTATCTCTGTCTAAATCGGTGTGTGTGTGTGTGTGTGTCAAACTGCCGGCCCGTGGGCCGGATGCGTCACGCTGAAACCGCGCCCACCCCATTGCCAGCAATGGGGAAAAAGTCGTGACACGTCACACGACGTTGCGAGTTTGACACCCCTGGTCTAAATGGATTTATAGCTAGCCATATTACCCAGTATTTTCTCCTTCTATATTCAGAGCACAAGGAACTTTGTTTTTTATGATGACAGCTTTCAGTATTTTGTGACGTAGTTTGTGCGTTTAAAAAAGAAGTCTCAAATCTTTAGTGCTTTAAAGCAACTTTTCATATTGTTGGGTCTCTGAGTATGTAATATTTGGAGTACCGATAGTCCTCAACTTAGAATCGTTTGTCTAGTGGCCATTCGAAGTTACAACAGCACTGGAAAAAATGACTTATGACTGCTTTTCATACTTATGACCGTTACAGCATTCCCTCTTGGTCATGTGATCAAAAGTCAGCTGCTTGGCAACTGATGCATATTTTTAATGGTTGTAGTGTCCCGGGATCATGTGATCACCCTTTGCAGTCTTCTGAAAAGCAAAATCAATGGGGGAGTCAGATTCACTTAACAACTGTGTTATTAATTTAACAGCTGCAATGATTCGCTGAACAACTGAAGCAAGAAGGGGTCATAAAATGGGGCAAAACTCACTTAACAAATGTCTCATTTAGCAGCAGAACTTTTGGGCTCAACTGTAGTCATAAGTCAAGGGGCACCTGTACAATTTTAATCCTCTTGAATATAGAATATGAAGGTTATGGGAATATTATTTCGGGTTCTGAAGTTGTAGATTAGGAAGTGCTGGATGACTGGATTATAGTTGATAATCTTTGTTGTTGATAGTGTCGTAAGTGGGGTGCAATGTAGAAAAAAATGTTTACATGTATGTGTAAGGGCAGGGTGATGTAAAGCGCTTCATAATTTTGACTGGATGGCTTAGAAAAATGTTCTTTTTAGGCTTGAAATATATATTGCATTGAAGTCTATTATGTTCTTGAAAGCTTTTCTAGAATTGACCTAGAGGCCCTTCAAGGACTGTTGGTGAGGCATCCATCAAACAAGGACAAGCAAAGAATCCTGAAGATTGATTTAATTTCTTGATATATTTTGCGAGTGTGTTAAATATGGAATAGTTCTGAATGTTAACATTTAATCTAAATCAGGGGTGTCAAACTCAATTTCATTGAGGGCCGCATCAGCATTGCAGTTGCCCTCAGGGGGCCGGGTGGGTGTGGCCAGGGTGGGTGCGGCCTACTGGGTGGGCGTGGATGGAGTGGGTGTGGCCTATTGGGTGGGTGTGGCCAGCTCTACATCGTTCGCGTCAAGGGTGCCTGTGGGGGCCTGGGCAGGAGTGGGATAGATCTGTGGGGGCCTGGGCAGGAGTGGGATAGTCTCTGGCAGAAGGGGGTGGGACCAGGGCAAGTGCCAAGGCATAGTCCACTGGAGGAGCCTCACTGTTCCTCTCAGGCCATGCCGGGGGGGGGGGGGCTTATGGNTCTACATCGTTCGCGTCAAGGGTGCCTGTGGGGGCCTGGGCAGGAGTGGGATAGATCTGTGGGGGCCTGGGCAGGAGTGGGATAGTCTCTGGCAGAAGGGGGTGGGACCAGGGCAAGTGCCAAGGCATAGTCCACTGGAGGAGCCTCACTGTTCCTCTCAGGCCATGCCGGGGGGGGGGGCTTATGGAGCTAAGACTGAATGCGTTTCACCATAGATGGCCACCACAAAATTGTACATTGGCTCCCGGCTGGCCTGGGCCAGGGCAAAGGCAGAGGAGGCCGTTCCCTCACTGTTTCCAGGATGGCTTCGCGGGCCACATGAAACCACTTCGCGGGCCGCATCCGGCCCCCGGGCCTTGTGTTTGACATGTCTGATCTAAATGAAGCCTGCATGGGATATGGTTAAGCTTTGCCTTGACATGGTGCTGAGCGCCATGGAGGCCATGGAGGTTTTTCCATCTAGAGTCCAAAAAGTGATGTAGTTTTTTTTTTTTTTAACCAAGCATTTTGCATTACCTTGAGGCTTTGTTCTGGGTATCTGGAGGAGATTCTTGCACATGTGGGTGTATGTGGTGTGTGCTGGCAATCTTTTTTGACAATTCTTGTAGTTAGCATTAGATTGAGGAAAAGCTTTGAGTGATGCAGAACAACATGGCAGCTTGGCTTCACTTTTAAGGAAAGAGAAGAGGACTACGCTACTTCATTAAGGTGCTTTAAATGGTGCATGGCATGAACCTTTGTGGAAGGGAAGGACTCCTTCAAAGTTTTGCATAGCCATAATGTAGATATTTATTGATATGTATGTTGCAGAAATAATGTTGAAAAAAATAGCAACTGCCTGTGATAAATAAAGATAGACGCTCTCACATTGAGGCCATTCCTTAGCAACAAACTGGAAATGACTTGCCTTTGTTTCTTTCTGGGAGGTTTTAAAATATTTTTTAGACTTTCCAGTTTAGTCTAAACCCTGGAATTGGCTGGTGATTTCTCATCCAAGTACTATCCCAATATGATCTTGCTTAGCTTCTAAGAACAGGTAGTGGCATGATTGTACAGTTCTGTAAAAAATTACTAACTCTTTCATATTTTTGTGATTTTTTCCTGACTTTACTAACGAATGTTAAGGGAGCTTCATTTGAGTCCTATTGATATACGAGGGCAATTTGGAAATAAACCTCCGTTTGGTTATCAATGACAGACACTCGCAGATTCAGAACTTTTATTATACACATTAGAAAACTACAACATTGCATTACTTTTCGACATAGTCACCATTCAAATTTAGGCACTTGTCATAACGTCTTACAAGCTTTGAAATTCCTTAGTAGTAGTCACTTGGTGCCAAATTTGGGCTATTGGGGGGGGGGTGATCAAAAACATCCCAACGGAACTGCTTCAAAAGTTCTTGGGTGCGTCTAGCGGTATGCGGGCGAGCATTATCATGAACCAACACCACACCGGAAGTCAGCATGCCCACAGGCTTGTTTTGGATGGCTCATCTGAATTTTCGTAATGTTTCAGACTTCTGAATTGATGGTCGAACCAGGCTCCATGAACTTTACTAGCAGTAAAGTACTCCTTTGGCATCTTCACATTTGGCAGGATTTTCTATGGCACCACTTCCGGTGTGGTGTTGGTTCACGATAATGCTCGCCCACACACCGCTAGACGTACCCAAGAACTTTTGAAGCAGTTCCATTGGGATGTTTTTGATCAACCCCCACCCCCCCAATAGCCCAAATTTGCCACCAAGGGACTACTACTAAGGAATTTCAAAGTTTGTAAGATGTTATGACAATTGCCTAAATTTGAATGGCGATTATGTCGGAAAGTAATGTAATGTTGTAGTTTTCTAACGTGTATAATAAAAGATCTGTATCTGCGAGTGTTTGTCATTGATAACCAAATGGAGATTTATTTCTGAATTGCCCTGGTATGAAGGGAGCTTGAGTGAATGGACAACACTGAAGTGTGGTGCTTATTTTGTGCAAGTCATCCAGTACATGATGTGTCAGTGTGAAAACATAATTACTGCCCCCCAGTTCAATAAATTCAGTAGGGTCAGTTATGTGATTACTTAACAATCTGGATTGGTTTGGGTAACCCTTGCTCTATATAAGGCTCATAAATGGCTCTCTTCATCACAGTGACATTCTTTTCTTTAATATAATTTTTATTAATTTTAATTACAGTAGTCAAAAGTAATAACTTAGACTAGGTGAGAGAAAATAATGGAAATAAAGAATAAAGTGCAGGAAAAAAGATATATATATATATATATATATATATCAATAAAATATAGAAAAAAGGAACACCAGGATAAAAGTAAAACAAACCTGTTTAATACAAACAAGTTTGTAAATAAGAGTTACCAAGCTTTCATTCATATATATATATATATATATATTCCAACCTTTATCACAAGAAGTCTAAACACACTTAATAACTCTTCACTCTGTATTAGGTTAATTAGTTATCCCTTACTCCCATTTCCCATCCCTTATCTATAAGCAAACCCATAAACATCAACTTTTCAATTTTGTTATCAGCAAAAAAGTCATAAAGGGTTGCCAGAATATTGCTAAAAATGTCTTGTTTTAACCTTGATCAAATAAATAAACTTTATTACTTCCTTTTCACTTCTTAAAATTTAATTCAATCAAATATTGTTATAGGCTTTGTTTTCTTTTCAATTCTTCATCTGCACAGATTTCTTCCAAGACTTTAACAAGTCTCGTTTGTAGATTCAGTAAGAAAATAGTTTCTAGGTTGTTCTCCTGGTTTATTATTTGTATTTTTTCTTTAAATTTTTAAAACTTCAGCCAGTTTCTGTTGCATATCCAGCATAGGTAGTCCCTGATGTATGATCAGTAGAATGGCTTGTCTTCAGAAATTATGGGTTCTCCATCAGTAGATGATTTTAAGAAGAGATTGGACAGTCATTTGTCTGAAATGGTATAGGGCAGGGGCGTCAAACTGCCAGCCTGCCGGTCAGTTGCATCATACAGAGGCCACACTCACCCCAGCTCCAGCAATGGAAAAAAAGTCGCGATATGTCACAACACGTCACGTGACGCAGCAAGTTTGACACCCGTGGTATAGGGTCTCCTGCTTGAGCAGGGGTTGGATTAGAAGAGTGTTCCCCATTTTTTCCGGCTCTGCAGACTGGCGCAGTGGGGGGGGGTAGGGGATGGTTTGGGGCAGTGGTGGCGAACCTATGGCACGCGTGCCAGAGGCGGCACTCAGAGCCCTCTCTGTTGGCAGGGCAGGTCCATCAGGCCGCCACCACCGCCCGGAGCAGGAGCCCTGCCCAGCACAAAGGAGGTGAAGTGGCTGACTAGCAAGCTCGAGTAGAGGTGGTAGAGCAGAGGTCACCAACCATTGTCGATTGGCGGACTGGAAGAAAAGGGAGGGGGAAGTATTTTACATGTGCATGTGCACGCACGGGGCCGCGAGTATGCATGCACTGCAAATGAGGCGGGGCTAGTGTCTGCATGATACTCACTAGCCCTGCCCCATTCTTGCTTGGTGCAGCACCTTGTATCTGCACCCTGCGGCGCAGCGGTGGCTGTTTTTGCGCCTTGCAGCACGGTGGCCCATTTTTGCGCCCCTGGTTTTTGCGTGCCCCCCCCCCCGAGGGCACCACAATGCTGATGGGCCCCTGGCACTTTGCGATAAATAAGTGGGGTTTGGGTTGCGGTTTGGGCACTCGGTCTCTAAAAGGTTCGCCATCACTGGTTTGGGGCATGTGCATGCCGTTTGTGCAAATGCAGCTTCACACACTTTCCCGCTGCTTGCATGGCCCGGTTCCCAACGGGCCGTGGGCCAGCACCAGGCCTCGGACTGGGGGTGGGGACTCCTGGACTAGAAGACCTCCAAGGTCCCTTTTAACTCTGTTACCCTTTTCTGTTCTATCATTTGCCCAGTGACCATTTCAAGTTATGACGGGGCTGAATGTAGTTGGTTCTGAACTCCTTGCAGTTCTAGCCATCCCAGCACCTTTGTGGTCATATGATTGTGATCTGGGTGCTTGGCAACCAGTTCACACATAGGGCCAATTGCAGTGTCCTGCAATCACATAATTGTCATTTGCTACTTTCCCTGCCAGCTTCCCCAGAAAGTCAGTGAGGAAGCTGCCACAAAAGGTTGGCAAATCATTGGGGTAAGTCTTCCCCATCCACTTACCTCCCTAACCTGTGTCATACCTCTCGCGTATCCTCTCATACCTTTGCACATCTTCCCCAATCATCACTGTGCCTCTCACACACCCCTTTGCCCCCTTGTACATCCTCTCCAGCCCTTGTGCGTCCCTCACATCCCCTTGCACTCTTGTGCAGGGCCCCTGCCCCTGCCCCATGCCTCTTGCAAACTCCCAGAAACCCTTCTCACACCCTTCCCAACCAACGTTGTGTCTCTTGCACACCTTTGCTCTCTCTCCCCCACCCAGCAGCAACCACTTACATGCCTACCAGCCTGATAACAAGTTCTTGAGAGCTTCTCCACCGATTTTGGTTGTGGGAAGCTGGCAGGAAGTTGCCTCGCCTAATAAACGTGGGATTCAGTTAACAATGGCAACCAGGACTGTAGGGATTGCCGTTGCTAAGTGATGCTGCTGCACTTTACGACCACATAACTCAACGATGGAGATTCCAGTTTCGATTGTTATAAGTTGAGGCTTTCCGGAAAATACCCTTTTCCAGTTATTATCTCAGCCTGTCATTTATAGTGCCGCATTTTGTACTTTATCTTATCAGGTAAACTTTGTTCCACATCTGTCATTCCTTCATGAACCATCTTTTAGACATAGTCTATTCATAGAAGAAGACTTCATTAGGGGTAGTGTTGATATTCTAGATACTGATTTCTGGTTCTATTCTTTAAAGATCTCCTTTAATATTTTCAATATTATAACATTACAATATTTTGTTTTCTGCAAGTCCCAGTATTAATTGACATCATTAATTGACATTAATTGTTATTTATCTAGCTTAAATTATTTGGTCCCTTCTAATGTCCAGTTTCTAAAATCATCATTTCTCTTTCATTATGACTTGCACTTGCCACGATAACCAAAATAAGTCTGTTTTCCCCAAGAAGTTCATTTTTTTAAATAATTAATTCCAAAATCAATATTCAAAAATTTATCTGGTCCCTTAATCTGTTGATCACTTTTGGATCAAAATCTTATTTAACTTTTTGCTTTTTATTTCAAGTTCTTTAAATTCTTAAGATTATAATTAATTTTTGTTCAGAGCTGAAGATAGACTCGTCCAATGAAGATTATTTTTCAAATCCTTAATACCTTTAGAATAGTTTAGGCAATTTCCAAAAGTGAGTAATAAATGAGCTTTGTGAGCTTTGTGTTGTTTAAAAGGCTCTGCCACAGTTGCAAGCAAGATAACTAATCCCTTCACCCACAGGAGACCATTATCGTGTGGTCTGGTTGCAAGAAGCAGCCATCGGGAGCACATGTGGGCGATCTCTTGTCTTCTCCTTATCCCAAGAGGTTAGAGAGAATTATCTACTCATTGGTTCCTTGTCAGCTCCACTTTTGCAGAGCCATCTTCAGTTTGCCATACAATAAGGCATACTAGAGGTTCCATCTGTGAGGGACCTACTTTTGATAGGTCCCAGGTAGTGGGCCTTCTCTGCCTTGAGGCCCACTTTATGAAACTTCCCCTCCCCCTGCCCCAGGTTAGGTTAGCTGTATCCCTTTGAATGTTCAGGAAGTCCCTCAAGACCTGCTTATGTCATCAGACTTGGGGAACCAGTGACATTTTAAGGTGGCTCCCGTATTGTGGGTGATATGTGATTGCTATACTTCTCTTTCCATTTGTGGCTTGTATACTCTTAATTCTTTTAATAATTTTTAAATTGTTTCTAATAACTACTTTTATATTGTGGTTTTATTTGAGTGTTATATTCTGGCCAGAGTCATTTCTGGTCAGATGGGTGGCTATATAAATTTGATAAATAAAATAAATAAATACCTCTCTCCAGAAGTTCCCCATCTCAGTGACATTTTCACCACAGAGATTCTAAAGGCATATTACACCTCACTGCCAAGAAATATTTGAAGATCTCTTTAAAGTAGTCATTAAAGTCTATTAATTCCAAGAAAGCTACAAAACTATTTCTAATGCTCCGGAGTTCCACTGATCCACAGTCAAAAGCAAACTTAGAATGGAGAAGATTGGGGACAACAGTAAATCTTCTCAACAGTGGCAGCTCTCTCAAAATTACTTAAGAGCACAGCATAGAATTGTTGTGAAAAATCACAATCCCAGACCAACATCCAGGGAATTGCAGGCCTCTCACTTGGTTTGTGTATGTTTGTGATTCCATCAGCAAAAAAGAACTAGGTAAAAATGACGTTTTAGAATAGCAAAATGCAGATAATTGCTTCCTCGGAGGAAAACATTAATTTTTGTCTCAAATTTGTCAAAAAGCATCTAGATGACCTTCCAGACTTCTGGAGAAATGTTGTACAGGTAATCCCCAAGTTACGAGCGTTCACTTAACGCTCATTTGAAGTTACGCAATAAGCGTCCCCTAGTGCTTATGAGCAAGAAATTACGAATATTGCAGCACCACTGCAGTTCTCCAGCACAGGAGATGGAGAATCCACCAATGGATTAGCTCTGTCTTCCTGCCCATTCAGACCAGGTCAGCCAAACTTGCCACGTCTGTCCTGGGCTAGGACACACCCAGTCTTGACCTGGTCTCCAGCCCTACAAGACGTGGCAAGCTTGGCTCCCAGAAAGAGGTAGGATAGAGCTTACTATTGGTGAATTCTCCTAAAAGATCCATGTTCATTCTCAACAGCACTGGGATCAGCGCTGTTTTGAATGACTGATAGAAGAGAGAAAATTTTTTCTCTTTTAAACTCCTAAGGAGAACGGAGGCTTCTGTTCTCCCTCCATTCAGTCCCGTTTAGATTCTGCAGCGCTGGGATCAGCGCTGCAAGCCTAGGTTAAAAATTCCTATCCTTTGGGTCCATAGAGAGAACGGAGGCTTCCATTCTATTTTTATTCACTTTGTCTAGATTCTGCAATCCACTCTCGGTCCCAGAGGCCACCTTTACCCCCACAGCGGCTGGAATCAGGGTGGCTGAGCCCAAGGGCTCACCTTCTGAGGACCATCTCCAAACTCTGATCGCTCAGGCGGTGGACCGAGTGCTTGCTACCAGGTCTTACCACGTGCCCAGACCTGAGTCCGTGACTTCCATGCCCCGATCCTTCTTTCAGTCGGGTGCACCCGATTACCAGGGTCCCCCTTCACCATCCCGGTCCCCTCTCAGCAGGGCCTCATCCCCTTCGGGGGAGGAGCAACCTGACATGTCGTGGGAGGAGGAAGACCCTCCCCCAGACCCTCCACCCTTTGGAGGTCTATTCAACCCAGCTCTTTTCCTGCCACTGCTCCGCAGGGCCAGCACGATGGCCAACATAGGTCCCAACCAGACCCCTCAGTCAGATCCACCGCCCAGTTCACATTCGAACCCAGTGTTCTTCGAGCCCATCGTAACTCAGCACCACGTCCCTTATCCAGCACTCTTTTGGAATGCGGTCCGGAAGCAATGGGTATCACCTGGCACCTTTCCCCCCCTGGGGGGAACGGACAGGAAACTGTTCAGCGCAGCGCCAGACCTGGCAGAGGACCTTGAGGTGCCAACGGTGGATGAACCCTTTGGCCCCCTCTTGTCCTCGTCTACAGTGTTGGGGGATATGGCAGAGGCGCTAAAGGCTGAGGACAGAAGATGGGAACTGGCCTTCCGCAGACTCACCAGGTAGCGGCGTGGGCGGTTAGAGCCGTCACTTGCTCATTCTTCTTTGCCAGGACCTCCTTACTCTGGCTCCGCCAACTACAAACCAGGCTTCCCCCGGAGGAGGTACGTACCCAACAAGACCTGAGCAAGCTCGTTGCAGCATCGGAGTATGTCTCAGATGCGACACTACATGCGACCAGGTTCTCATCCAGGTCCATAGCAGCCAACGTCTCAGCATGAAGGATGCTATGGCTAAAACATTGGCAAGCTGACCCAAAGTCCAAGTGGCGTCTAGCCACAGCTTCCTATCAGGGTGGTCAGCTGTTTGGAGAGGCCCTGACTCCTTATTTGACCGAAAATAAGGACAAGCGGAAGGTGTTGGCACACCTCAGCAAACAGGCCAACAGGCATGCTAACCCATACACGTGCAGGCAGTCCTTTCGACCAGGAACGGGCTCAGGCTCCACACAGCCTCCCCGCCCCTTCACGGCCAGACAGGATTGCCTGTCAGACAGGACTGGCTCCAGACCCAGGCAACAATTCCAGAGCAAGCGGCCCTTTCGAGGGGTGGGGTCGCCCTTATAGAAGATCCAAATGACTCCCGAACGACCCTCCCCATAGGTGGCAGACTGGTGCCCTTTGCCCACCAGTGGGAAGCCATCACTACAGATTCCTGGGTTTGTCAGACCATTCAATACGGTCTATCCCTGGAATTCGTGTCCAGCCCCCCAGAGTGCTTCACTCCTTGCCCCTTATCAAAGAACCCTGTCAAAAGCGGCCTCATGCGGGAGGCCATTCGACACCTTTTCGAGATAAGGGCCATAGAACCTGTGCCGGTCAGCCAACAGGGGCGGGGATTTTACTCCATGCTCTTAAGGCCTCGGGAGGGTGGAGGGCGATCTTAGACCTCAGAGGTCTGAATTCCCATATTGCATACCGAAAATTCAAGATGCAAACTCTTCAGTCCATCTTGGGCAGCATAAGGAACGGAGATTTCCTGACGTCCATAGACCTCACAGAAGCGTATCTCCACATCCCCATCCTCCCCGACTACCGGCAGTTCTTCAGGTTCTGTTATGTGGGCCACCACTACCAATACAGGGCCCTTCCCTTCGGCCTTTCATCAGCTCCAAGGGTGTTTACCAAGGTCCTGGCGGTGCTGGCCGCACATCTTCGAATGATATCTGTGCGCGTCCAGTGCTACCTGGACGACATTCTCATCCAGTCGTCCTCCCTTCAAACCGCCCGGTCGGATCTGACCTTGTCGATCAGGGTCCTTCAGGAGCACGGGTTCTCGGTGAACTTTCAGAAAGGTCAGACCATTCCCTCCACCCGTCTATTACACTGGGTGCCGTCATAGACACAGTCAGTTGCCAGGTATACCTGTCCCAGGAGCGCCGGGACAGCATCCGGGCCCTGGCCCTCAGGGTAAGCAGGGAACGAGTGGTGACACTGGCCCTTCTCTCCCAACTCTTGGGAAAGATGGTTTCGTGCATCGTGATAGTACCTTGGGCCAGACTGCATTCCAGGAACCTCCAATGGTTTCTCCTTCCCTTCCAAAGGTTGGGCACCAGCTCCTCCAACCAACGGGTAAGGGTTCCCTCTCAGACCCTGCAGTCCCTCCGATGGTGGTCCTCACCAGTGGTAGCCAGAGGGTCCTCTTTCAAGGAACCTGCTCGGCTCACGCTCATGACAGACGCCAGTATGTTTGGCTGGGGAGCACATCTTCAGTCTCAGTTGGCTCAGGGACAATGGTCCCGGGCAGACCTGAAACACAACATCAACTGGTTGGAACTCAGAGCCATAAGCTTGGCTCTCCGCCACTTCTGCAACAGGGTTGCGAGGCAACACATGCTAGTCCTCACGGACAATGTGGTGGCAAAGGCTCACATGAACCGGCAAGGGGGTACCCGATCCAGGTCCCTCATGGCCAAGACCCAGTTATTGGGCTCCTGGGCAGAAACCAACCTGGCCTCCCTCAGAGCCGAGCACATCTCAGGGGAGGCAAACAGGCAAGTGGACTTCCGAAGCAGGACGACCGTGAATCATTCTGAATGGCGCCTGCACCCAGACCTCTTCGCGGAAGTATTGCAGAGGTTCGGACTACCAGTCGTAGACTTGTTCGCTTCGCCGATGAATTCCCAACTCCTGAGATTCTTCTCCCAGTTCCCATCCCCAGGAGCGGAGAGAGCGGACGATCTCCGAAGTCCATGGCCAGGGGGCCTGCTCTACGTGTTTTCCCCTCTGCCCCTGATTCTGGCGGTCATCCTCAAGATGCTGCAGGAGCGGGCGGTGGTTATACTCGTGGCCACGGAGACCATGGTTTGCCGACCTCGTGAATCCCTCCAACTCTCCCCCATGGAGGATTCCCCCAGATCGGGTGTCTCTCAGTCAGGGAGCTCTGCAACACCCGGAACCCCAGTGGCTACAATTAGCCGCCTGGCACTTGAACACCGGATCCTGACATGGGAATCATACTCGCCCGGCGTGATTTCCATGATTCAGGCCTCCCGATGGCCGGCAACAAACTGGATCTATGAATCCACATGGGGGGACTTTTGCAAATGGTGCGAGAGGCGGCATTTAGCTATTTCGGACTTGACAATTCCGAGCATCCTGGAATACTTACTCGAAGGTCTCAATAAGGGGTTAGTGCCTAACACCATCTGCAGGCAGGTCGTGGCCCTGTCCACTCTACTTACCTGTGCCAATTCGGTTCCTTTGGCCCAGCATCCCAGGATATGCTCCTTTCTCAAGGGCGCTACCAACACAAAATCCCCCGTAGTACATAGGTATCCTTCCTGGAAATTGCCATGGGTCCTACAGGCCCTCACGAAACCGCCGTTCGAACCTATCAGAACCTGTGCCCTGAGGTCATTGTCCCTCAAGATGGCCTTTCTGGTCGCCATCACTTTGGCCAGGTGCATCTCTGAGCTCGCGGCACTGTCGGTCAGGGCGGATCTCTGTGCCTTCCACCAAGACCGGGTGGTCCTTTGTTTGGACCCTACCTTCATCCTGAAGGTCAACACCCCTTTTCATCGAGCACAGGAGATTGTCTTGCTGGATTTTTGCCCTAATCCATCTCATGACTTGGAACGGCAATGGCATGCACTGGACGTCCGCAGGGCATTGCGACTCTATATCAAGAGAACAGCGTCCTTTTGCAAGTCTGAAGCCTTTTTTGTCTCCTTTCACCAGGCCTCCATGGGGCAGAAGGTGTCTGCCTCAACCATAGGCAGGTGGATCAGGACTTGCATTACAGAGGCGTACCAGTCGCACTCCCTGCCAGCTCAATGTCATGTCATGGCTCATTCTACTCACAGCGCTGCGACCTCTGCGGCATGGGCCACACAGGCTTCCATCGAGGAGGTTTGCAGGGCTGCGACATGGTCTTCGCCATCCCCATTTGTGAGACACTATAAGATAGACCGGTTTGCATCTGCGGACGCCTCCTTTGGAAGGAGGGTCCTTCAGCAGGTGGTTTCTGGAGATGTGACTCCGGCTTTTTCTGTTTCCCCCCTATTGGGACAGTGAGGCTTTGGTATGTCCCATTGGTGGATTCTCCATCTCCTATGCTGGAGAAGGGGTGTTGTCTTACCTGAACGCCTTTTCTCAGCACGGAGATGGAGAATGTACTCCCTCCCTGTAAGGCCGTCAGGTCAGTGTTAGGGGTCTGGGAGCCAACATGTCGGACTGTCGTCAGCTGCTTTTGCCCTTGTCAAGACTGGGTGTGTCCTAGCCCAGGACAGGCGTGGAAAGTTTGGCTGACCTGGTCTGAATAGGCAGGAAGACAGAGCTAACCCATTGGTGGATTCTCCATCTCCGTGCTGAGAAAAGGCGTTCAGGTAAGACAACACCCCTTCGCCCTTATGAGTGACTGCAGTGGCACTGCAACTTTCACCCTGGCTATTCCTCCCCCCCTGCCCCCCGGGTCTCCCTAGGCACTAGGCCTTCAATACTTACCTTGTGAAGATCGAGGTCCTTCGCTTTCTTGGCTGCTCCAGGCCTTTGGTGCATTCGCAGAGAATGGAGGCCTAAAGTAACGTAAGATCAAGCGAGATCAGTGGGGCGAGATCTCACGCTACTGTTCTCATGTGATTTCATGGTACTTTAGGCCTCTGTTCTCTGCAACAGAGAATGGAACCGAAGCTGGGGGACGCTTCCGCGGCCCAATCCGAGCGCCAGAGGCCTTTTCCCATCTGCTGTCATCTGGATCTGAGGCTGGAGGACACTTCTGCGGCCCGATCCAGGCGCCGGATGCCTTCTCCAGGCCGCTGCCGCTTAGATCTGAGGCCAGGGGACGCTTCCGTGGTCCATCGGCAGCCCGATCTGGGCACCAGACACTTTCTCCAGGCTGCGGAAGTGTCCCCTGGCCTCAGATCCGGGTGGCAGCAGGAACCGCGGCAGAGAGGAGACGGTTCTTTTCAAGTTGAGTCCGGTGCGGCAGGAAGGGAGGGGGAAGCATGAGGTATCTTAGTGGGTCAGGAAGGCCTGGGGGGGCCTGTCCATCACTAGGTCCTCCATGGCCTACCCCACCCTGAGATACCTCATGTTCACTTAACGAGCTGCGTGTGTCTTAACGAGCAAGGGAGTGATCTCGTTCGAGGTATGAGATTCACTCCCACAAGTTTTCAAGTTACGAGTGGAATGGGCAAGCTTCATTTCACTTGTAACTTGAGGACTAGTTTCTGGATGACTTGCCCTCATTAAAGGAAGCAGATTTTCACAGAACATCATGCTATGTTTCCATCACTGGAAAGTGAAGCATAAGTGGGTTATGGAGCAAGACAATTGCAAGCATATAAGCAAGTCTTCTTGTAGACAGTAGATGACAAAGTCAACCCCATAGAAAAGTTCTACCGGTAACAGATCTGAAATGAATACAGTAGTTCATACGAGAAAATCCTCAAATGTTAGTGAGTGGAAGCCCTTTGTCTTGGAGGAAATGGAACTATGTAGTGATATGAAAGGCTAATCACCAATTATTGCAGCTAAAAGAAATGAACCAGCCACTGAATTTAACAGGTAGGCTAATTACTTTTTCACACAGGCAGGTTGTACGTTGGATGACTTTGTTTATAAAAACAAATTCCATACTTTGGTATTATTTGTTCACTCAGGCTCCCTTTATATAGTATAGCTATAAGACTTATGTAAAGTATTCATGGAAAACTATCCAAAAATTCAGATAAACTCAAAAATGATTTTTTTAAAGAACAGCATAAATTGCTGTAGCTCCATAATTGCTGTAGTCTGGTAATGAATGCTATTTTAAACATCTAAAATAGACAATATTATGATCTACCATAATCACAATTCTGTGACACAAATTATTTTCGTAGATTTGATTTGCAATTGTAACGTGACAGAGAGATCTAATTATTTTTATTAATTGAGACTCATAGAAGTGAAAAGGTTTTACGTTTTGGTTAGAAAGCGTCAGTATGGAAAAATAATTACATTTGTTATTAGTGAATTGTAATGTTTAATCAACTGTCTGGTTCATATAATTCACTTAAAAGCTTTAGTTAAAAATGTCAGGTGTGAACAACCAGATCTACATATAAAGAGTTCAGTTAACTGTTTTATTGTTCAAGCCTATACACAGGAGACTTTTCAGACTGACCATTTGCACCTGGGTAAGACTAGATAAGGTTCAACAGCATTCAAGGGAGTATCAGACATAGCCCTATTTTGCCCATCTAGGGATTCCAGACTAATTCAGCTCAGTCACTCTCCAACAAAAACTAGACAATCCATGATCCATTGGGTCATCGTTTCAGAGATATTTCCTTACCAGATTCCTCAATGCTTTCAGCATGGCAGAGCTTTTAATATACTGCCTTTGCGAACAAGGTCGTTAAGCAAAATAGTGGTTCGCTATTGGCCAGTTTTGCTGAAAAGCGAAATAAATGCTGGTTCGGGGCAAAACTGTCATAAAATGCTGTCATTTAACTATGGGACATTGCAATTGACTGTAAATGTGGGCTGAATGACAAGTGACCAATATTTGGTCACATGACTGCGGGGTTGGTGGTCGTCGGAACTTTGAATCTGGGTAATAAGTATCCCCCAGGGAGATCTGAGTAGCTTTGAAAGATAAAGTCGAAGACTACCTTTAATGCCAAGTTACTGCCTATAGGAGAAGAGCAGGCAGAGCTGAGGGAGCAGAGTTAAACAAGTCATCAGCCTAGAGTTGTTATGTTCCCACAAATGGTCTAAAACCAATCCCTCTTGAATTCTGTTAACACTTATCTGGCGCCAATTTAATATTGAACTTTGGTTGACTAGATTCTTGTGTATAGGTTTGAGCAATAAATCTTCTAAACTGCAATTTAATGTATGGTCTCTTGATTCTTTGTGCTGACACTGCTTTTATTTTAACAAAGGAAAACTACAGCACTGTTCCCCACCCTGGTGCCCATCAGAGGTATCGTCATTTTCTCTAGCCAAATTGGGATTGCAGTGGTATGACATCAATTTGAACAAGATTGAGCTTCAGTCATACCTTGGTTATGGGGAAACTTATTTATTATACTTTCTTTTATACTGCTTCAGTCATCAGGATTCTGGTAAGCACCCCACAGCAGCAACACAAGACATAATAAAACCATAATAATACAATTTTTCATAGTTAATAATTACAAACCAATTAAGTAATCATGTTAACGATTGCCTCAAACCGTAAGATGGGAGGCACATAAATTTAATAAATAAAAATAAATTATATTGAATTCTTGAACCTGGATTTCAGAACCAAGCCTGCTAATATTTTGAATTGGACCATCCCACAGAACTAAGAAGAGTGCAATATATCATACTACATGAGGTTTCTCCAAAGTGATCGGTATCAACCCCCAAGGTTTGTTGTTGTTATTATTATTTGTAGTACTAGTTAAACTCATATTTAGTAAATGATTTTCATATAAAAAATATTTGGGGGTCAGTGAATAATGTGAAATTTCATGGTGGTTTCAGTTTGAGGATCTCTCGCACTACACTGTCCATTGAGCGCAGGAGAGCAACAAGCACAGCATCTGGGTTGCTTGTCAATTTAAACTCATAATATAAAGTTCTTTTATATTTTTGTTTTCCCAAGTACTGCCTGCATCTTGCTGAACATTTGCTGAAAGCATAAAAAGTTCCTGTCCCTTCTAAAAGAAAAGCATTATTTTTCTTTAGCAGGGGGAACTATGCGAGTGTCTCTCTTGGGGTGAACTGGATCCCTTGGTAACATCATGGACTTGCCTGTGTATTTTCTTGCCTACAATATTTGGTTAATATTTGGTTAATAAAAATATGAAAAATAAAAAAGCAAAAAGGGCTTGTACCTAATTTTTAGAATATGGCCTTTCATATTTGCTGCCCAAAAGAGCACGCATCAAGGCAGCTGAAGTAGTGCAACCCTAAACTACGCTAAAATGGGCTACAAAAATTATTAGTCATCTCCAGGATTTCAGGCTGATGGTTGGAATCATCACACAATATTGGCTTTTTGATGGAGATGCCAAAGACTTGTTGATGGAGACCCAATTTGGCCTAGTGGTTAAGGCACTGGGCTAGAAAGCTGGAGATTGTGAGTTCAAGTCCCATCTTAGCCATGAAAGCCAGCTAGGTGACTTTGGCCAGACACTCTGTTTCAGTCTAACCCACCTCACAGTGTTGTTGCTGTGGGGAAAATAGGAGAGAATATTAGGTTTGTTCGCTGCCTTGAGTTATTTATAAAAATAAAGGCAGGATACAAATAAATAAATGAAGACTGCAAGTTGTGGCTCTCTTCCCTTCCCTACTTCCCTATTCCATTTGTCAGCAAATACCCTGCTAGATATTGGATAGGTCCATGCTGTGCTAAAAGTAGCCACTGAAGCCAAGCCACATCCTGGGTCTACAGTTTTCACTGAGCCATAAGGGCCAAAGAGAATTAGTCTCCAGCTATCAAAACAGACTTACTGGCTTTGGGCTAGTGATGTCTTTCAGCTCCATGTACTTGTCAAGAGGTGTTGTGCTGGGAGAAGATTGGAGGAGGGTGCGTTGCTTTGAAAAAATGTTACATACAGTCTTATATAATGTATGTATGTATGTATGTATGTATGTATGTATGTATGTATGTATTGTTTATTTGATTCTGGATTAGCATGTTGTGTTAAGTTGGCCAATTGTAATTAAGTCACATGTTCTATTTAAAATGCACCCTGCTCAACACAGCATCTTGCAGTGTCTGTTTCAGTGTTAGGAGTTGTGTGTTGTAGGCGGAGCTCTCTTTGTGTACATTTTGGTGCTGCTATGTTGATTCTGGAATTTTGGTTTGGCCACAGTAGTGTAAGTGTTGGTTCTGATAGTTACAGCCCAAACCATTAGCCATTTTACGGAATTAGCTCTGTATTTTGTACTCCAACTGAAAATTGTGAACTTTGATTAATGTGTGTAGCTATATCTTTAAAGCAATCAAAATAGTGTGGTAAAACCACCTTACTTCTTATCTCCTTTTTAAAATAATTTTAAAATAATTAATACAGGCCCAGTAGCATTTGGTGGCATCATGCTGCAAATAGTCTAACTGGGAGAGAGAACTACTAATCGGAAGAGTGGTGACCTTTCCTATCATGTGTGACCTTTGACCCAGGAACAGAATTCATTTCTGGTTCTCATCTTTTCCTCTGCTCCAATTCAAAAGTGTGCTTGAACATCTTGAGTGCTTTGAACACCTCCTGACAAAAAAAATGAGAAACAGGTTTTTTTGTTGCAGCACTCAGTGAAGATGTTACTTGATTTATTTAAAGAAGCTCATGGCAGAAGTGAACAGTAATTTTTTTATTCCAATGCATGATGGGTGGGGGGGAGCTAAAATGAAATGTAGCTAATGTGATCCCAGTTTTCTGTTTTCTAGTTCAGACAGGGATCGGTTCCGTGGATAAAGGTTTTTCTATGGACTAGAGAGTGCGTGGTTTTGTGTGCTGCCTGCATCCCATGGATGGGGCTTTGCTTGTTTGTGCAGACCGGTTGCTGGCATGCCGCGGCCCGGTACCAGACCATAGACTGGGGGTTGGGGACCCTTGTTCTAAATCTAGGGCAGTGGTGGCGAATCTATGGCATGGGTGCCAAAGGCGGCACTCAGAGCCCTCTCTGTGGGCACGCACGCCATCACCCCAGCCCCCCCATGGCCCCCTCCTCACCAGCAGCCCCCTCCGAAGGAGAGTCGCCCTGGGCGCAGCCTGTGCAGGGCAGCACAGCCAAGGACATGGCAGCTGGGCAGTGGGGACAAGACTTCGCCCTCGCGCCCCATCGCGTACAGATGATGCTGTGGGGCATGGACAGAGGGCATGGCCGCCATGATGCTGCTGGGCCACCTGGGCGATCTGCTGTGGCGGGCCGTGGAGGTGGTGGATGGTCCTGCGGGCAGAAGATGAGACAGGGCAGGGGCGAGGCGGTTTTTGGGCATTCGGTCTCTAAAAGGTTCGCCATCACTGATCTAGGAGAACTTGAATGATTCAGTGCGATTGGTGGTCTTCTATTTTATCAGCCTGGGTCCTTTAGGTTTAAATGGCAGCATTCTTGCAAACTGTATATTGTACTTAAGAACTTTGTCCACCTCTCCCTCTTCTCTTAAATTTCAGAAAAATGGCATTGCTGGGATGACCCACTTCAGATTTTAAATTATGGGATATGACCATTAACTAAAGATCAAATGTATGGCATCTTTGGGTGTAGAGTAATGAATTTTAATATAATTGCCACCCACTAGTTTTTCATTGGGAAATTATCAAAATCCAAACTACATTGACTTGCATGTAGTGCTTGTTTGAAGAATGATATTATTTACAGTATTGTTTTTCTATTTCTCACCAAGCTGTTTACTCTTATAGCAGTTGGTGGTGGTATCTAGCCGAGTTTAGCTGATTTGAAAATTGAGCAGGGTCAGGCCTACTTAGAACTTGGATGAAAGAGCACCAGGAAATGTCAGAGCTGTAGGCTCGATTGGGAACTCAAAAAAAATATTCTGACAAAAGACAATAGCAAACAATTTTCATATTGTTGCCAGGAAAGGAAACTAGATAGCTGTGTCCATGAAGTCAAGAGACATCAAATTTGACTTAAGGGAGACCTGGCTCGATTCACCGGCTTGCAAACACTGGCTGTATTGTGTCAAGTCATAATGTTGCTTGTTTGAACTCAGTTTTTCTTTTTAAATGTGAAATTCACTAATATGGCATAGTTATCAAGTTATATTAAAACATGGTTAAGCCCAATTTCAGTTCGACTCAGAGGTTCTGTATGATAAACCTATTAACTAAACAGGTCTGGATTTGTTAGGATCTTGTCTTTTAAGCTAATTCTGAAAATAGTGACATTACAAGTTATGTCTAGCTTTGACTTGGCTTAGGTGTATGTCATGGCAATGAATTCTAGATTGATAGAGGTGACCTTTGTTTGCTTCCCACTTTCCTGTTAGTTTGAAAAGGCGCCTAGTTCAATCTTTCCTTCAAAATGGGAGTTTCCATTTGCAAGAGTCAAGGATTCCGCTGCTATGGCGATAGTGCAATTCAGGCCTAACAAAAAAGCAAAACCAAACTTTTTCAGTGGGGTAGGACAGGGTATGGTGCAATTTGGACGGGAGAAAGGACAGAGAGTGGCATGCTTGTCTCTATTCATCCTGGCATAAGGTAGCCCAAGGTAGCTGATAATTAAAGGAGAATTGGGTTCTCTTGAGCTACAAGGCCTTGCTTGGAACCTGGGTCCTAAAATAACAGCTTAAGAAAAGGTTCTTCTCCTCACCACCCTCCACAAGGTTTTAAGCAGCTGCCTTCTTAGTTATGTTTCAGGAGTAGTCCAGGTTATCAAAGTTGCAGCCACAACTTTGGAAAGTTGACAGGGCACTTAGTCTAAACCAATACATTTGGCTTACTCCCTTGCTAGATGAGGCTCCAGGATTTATTTTAATGCCACTAGTTTTTGTATGCTTTATTTTATGAAGTCACCATTATTAAGGGAGCATGTGACAAAATCTCTGCATCAGTAAGGAAAACACGAAGGAAGAGTATATCTTCTCAAGAAACTGCAGATTAATTGCCTGCTTGGTCTAATGTCCTTTGAAAATGGAAAAAAAGGTTTTTGGGGAGATGGACTAAGCTGCTTTTTCTACATGAGGCCTGCAGAACCGTGCCTGAAATGAAGTCTGCAGAGCATGGCTGGAGGGAAGAATGACAGTGGGAAAGCAGCTTGGGTGTAACACTTTGCAAAGTGATCAAAAGGATCCAGTAGTGACTGGCTTCTTAGCTTTCTCCAGGTCCCTCTCCTTTTCTTTTCTCTGCCTGACTCTGTATATGCTTTTCCTTGCATGAATTCAGTGCCCTTTCTATGCTATTCATCCTGTTTGGCAGAGCTGTACATAGATCCAAATTTCAAGAGCCCTGTGTGTTTCTTAGTGCACACAGACACTTTTTTGGCCCTGAGCCCAGGAAAAGTCACATCTGTTTTAAGATGCTGCTGACAGATGTTACATGTGCACCCATACAGTCCCCAAGTCCTACTTTCACAGATCACTGCACAGTAGGACTCTTTGGCATTAGGGTGCCTCTGTGCTTTGCATATTATTTACACCACTTTAAACATCTATTTTTCTTCCTTTTGTGTTTATTTGTCTGTCTGTATATGCCCCTTTGAGTCGCCTGACTCCTGGCAATAACATAAAGAAGTCCCTGCAGCTTTCCTAGTAGTATTTTAAAAAATGGTTTGCCTTTGCTGCCGTCTTGGTGCTAAGAGTAAGTATCTGGCCCAACCTCACCCAGCTGGCTTTGTAGAACTAGAACTCCCAGTTTTCTGGTTTCTGGCCCAGTGCTTTAACCACTTCACCATATTGACTCTTTAGTTACAATGCTACCCTTGAACGTATTTCTGATATCTGCTGGGGTCCTTAAGGATCTGATGAAATCCCAGTTGCGCCGTTAAGACATCCTATTGTATCTTCTGAGTCATGGTTTTCAAGGAGTTTCTTGGAGTCTATTTCTTATAGTCAAACCAAAATGACCGAAGAAAAAGCATAGATGGAGGTGGTCCCCAGGGCATTTGATTTCTAGTCCTTTCTCTAGTCACCTTGCCTTAATGAGTTTTGCAGATCTTCATTCTGTGGTGGACATCGTGCTGGTGCAGCCAGAGGGTTGGGATCCCTGCTTTTTCTACAGTTTTGGACTGCCTTTTGTCTCCTGCTCTTTTCTCATCCCTGCCTCTTCTAGGAGGAACATCAACTGAAATATTTTTCTGTTGCTTTCTGTGTTTTTTAGTTGAGGTCAGTCTATATAAATGCCAAAGGACCGTGCACAGCTTTGCCCACCTGTTCCTGATAATGGAGGGCTTCTTCCTGTTCCCTTAACAAGGCAGTTCTTCCATTGGGAATTATTGTTATGAAAGATGGCTATGAGGCAGGTATCACTTTCCTGGATTATAGCAATGAATGTGAATTACAGTATTTGTTATCTCTCGCAGGTAGGGATGGAAACTGTCCTAACCTGACCAGTTGTTTTTGAATGGTTTTGTGCTTTGAAGTCATTTTCCTTGGTTGGGATTGCAGAATCTACTTTAGAGGCAATAATTAGAGAAGAATACAGAAAAGTTAAAATGTGGAATGAAATTCAATAGCCTTGGTCATGTTTGGGCACAATTTAATACTAGATTTTCATTCTCCATAAATTCAGTTTAATGTTATGCTCTTACAAGAGACCTTGGGAATTTTTTTAAAGCAATAAGGATTAATTAGTTGTCTGTTAGCTTTTTGGTGTAGCTCCTGGGTACCCAACTTACCTTCCTGGACCACCTGATTTTATATATCTATTTATTTTAATTAAATGATAAAGTCAAAGACATGTTAAGGTGATAGACAGCATTTTGAAGGCTTAGAATGATTGGAGAATGATAGAATAATGGAGAAGAGATCACTGAATTCAACAGAGAGTAATCTCACCAGTTTGTCTTTTGGAATCTCCATGGCAATTTTGTGAGAGTGCTTATGTATTGCCATCAAAATTCCAGATGTTCCCATTGACTGAAAAATATTATGAATTGTACATTTTCACAATGTGTGAACAGAATGAGTGAATAAACCAGTTTGTTTTCAGATTGTAAGTCATTATTGTCACCTTACTGATTGCGATCGTAGCTTACTGTTTGGGTGGTGGGTAAATATAGCATGCCTTTTATAGGTTTCCTGGTGTAATCCTAATTTATTTTTGTATCTTGCCCAAACCTAAAATGTTAAAAGAATGGAAACTAAATCAGAAATACTGCTTCTGCCAGACTGAATCTGGTTTGTTTAACTAAGCGTTTCCTGGTTTAAGTTATGAGATCAGAATGAGCATAGGAGTAGGAAAACCACAAATGACTTTACTTAGGGATTTTGCATGGTTTTTATACAAGAACTTTAAATGATGCATTGAACAAATTGATTGCTCTAGTAACAGCAGGATGGTCTCTGAAGGTCACTTTCAGGTAATTTATGTCAACGTACCTATCAGCGGGTAAATGAAATCCATCTCCTCGTCCACTTTCTTGTTTGCCATAAGAAATGGGCATGATTTTTATTTACTGAAGGGACATTAATTTGAGAGATGCAGACACTGCTTCTTAGTTTATGAGCCATATTTGTCAGAATATATTTGGAATTGGCTGGGGATTTTAAGAGTTTTAATCCAATACATGGAATGTTATATGTTTCTGGTGATCTTTCTGACTTTTGACATTGTTGGCCTTTTGTCTTTCATTTTTATTTTCGTGGAAATAGTGTGATCTAAACTTGTTTCACTTGTAATTTTGTGTTTAGCATTTGGGAGCTTCAGTGCTGGACATTTTAAATTTTTGCTTTGGAAAACTGTATATATTTGGATTTATCTCATACCTTTGTACTGAAAACTAGAGATGCTGTAAGGCAAAGACAGACATAATCTATTAGGATTACTGTAATATTATACATTATTAAATATATATTATTTAAAATCTACCTGAGAAACCAAGTTCCAATAAATTACATTCAGAAGTCTTTTAGCTAGACTGCTTTCTTTCCTTCCCATAAGGCCATTATTACCTACTGCCCGTTGGGAAGATTCCTAGAATTTTTTTCAGTATGTTTTAAAAAATGCACAGTCTCCCCCCCCCCCCTCCTATTTGTTGCCTGTAGCCAATGCTTGAAGGGGATGGGCAGTCTTTTTCTCAAAGGCAATATAGAGATAATTTTTAGTAAATAGATAAAATAATTGCCTTCCTAGAGCTTGGGTGAAGATAACCATTTGCAGTTTTACATATCTTTGTGTTGGTTACAGAGTAATGTTATTTTCATACAAGGAACTTAATACAAAGTTGTGAAGTCCTTTTATGGCTGGAGCTCATAAATCAAATGCCAAGAAAAGGAGGGGAACCTATTTTTTCCCCATAATCACTGACAGTCCTTATTTGATTTGTATTTGATTTTATAATGCACTTCAAAAAGCCCAAAAGTTGCAATATTAAAAGCAAAGGTTACATGTTTTCATTTGCACTTGACATGTAGTAGCAAGAATATCAAACTAAATATATTGTGTTATATATACACACACTGGATGTTTGTGTTACAATGCCCTGCAATTACATTTAAGATAACATTTATTATAGCCCTTAGAATTTAATGCTAAATTCAGAATATCATAAATACATTTAGTGGCATAAAGATCTTAACTTGTGCCTAGATATGCTAAACTTTATACCACTCTTCCCCACTTGGGACACCTTCAGATGTGTGAGCTTCAACTGAAGAATGCCCAGGTTGGACAAGGCTGCTTTATCTAGACCCATACCAGTCGGGCTTCAGGCCGGGACACAGCACGGAAACGGCATTGGTCACGTTGGTGAATGATCTCTGGAGGGCCCGGGACAGGGGTTATTCCTCTGTCCTTGTGCTTTTGGACCTCTCAGCGGCTTTTGATACCGTGGACCACGGTATCATGCTGCGGCGTCTCGGTGAGTTAGGAGTGGGAG
>NW_015386624.1:430750-482305 GCF_001527695.2 Protobothrops mucrosquamatus | reverse complement strand
TTTCAACAAGCGGGCCTGACCTAGGGTGAGTTTTAAATAGGGACAATTTTTAACGATTTTAAAGAGCCACAGCTACCAATATTTGGGTTTTAATTGGTTTTTAGTAGGGGAAATTTTTTGTATGATGTTTTAATACGCTGTGAGCCGCCCTGAGTCCCATGGGGAGAAGGGCGGCATATAAATCCTGTTAAATAAATAATAAATAAATACTAAACTGTGTTTTTCTTTCAATATAAATTTTTGAAATTAAGATTTGCCATAAGTAAGGTTTAAGAGGATGAGGTATTTTCTTAATGTTTATATTGATTAGGATAGAATAACTGTACAGTTAGTCCTCGACTTACAACCATAATTGAGCCCAAAATTTATGTTGCCAAGTGAGACATTTTTAAAGGGAGTTTTGCCCCATTTTACAAGTTTTCTTGCCACATTTGTTAAGTGAATCCCTGCAGTTGTTAAATTAGTAACACCGTTATTGAGTTAATCTGGCTTTCCCATTGACTTGGTTTCTTAGAAAGTCACAAAAGGTGATTACATGACCCCAGGACACTGCAACTGCCATAAATAGGATCCAGTTGTCAAACATCTGAATTTAAATAACATGACCATGGGCAGGGGTAGGCAACCTTGGCCTTTTTATGACTTGTGGACTTCAACTCCTAGAATTCCTGAGCCAGCCATGCTGAGAGGAAAGGGAGAGGTTTCCAAGCTGAGCCATGCTGGCTCAGGAATTCTGGGAGTTGAAGTCCACGAGTCGTAAAAGAGCCAAGGTTGCCTACCCCTGCCCATGGGGATGCTACAATGGTCATAAGTGTGAAAAATGGTCATAAGTCACTTTTTTCAATGGTTAATGCTGGCTGTGGAATTCTGGGAGTTGAAGTCCACATGCCTTAAAATTGTCAAGGTTGAGAAACACTGCACTAAACGAACTGTTGTAAAACGTGCCTGTGTTAACATAGTCTTATTATATGAATGTATTTATTATATTTATACCTTACTGCAACCAAACAGCTCTCAGCGATTAACACAGTATAAGGAAAGATTATTTGAAACATCTATCTTGCTCCATTAACGCTCCGTCCAATAGCAGCACGAAGTATATGTAGTCATAAATTAGAGTAGCTACTTAATGGAACTGGTGAAAGAAAGTGAAATGAGCTGTTTTCTGTGTTCCCTAGGTCTCTTTGAGACAGAATGGATGATCAGAAACCACCTGGTGAGGACAAATGCTCTGGTACACCAGGTAGGTATGCCCATTTTGGTCTTTTCTCTTGATGAGCAGTTTTAGGCAGATCTATTACATCATGCAGCACGCAGGTGGGCGGATAGTAGTATTTAGAAAACATGCAGGCCGCAGCTATAGAACAAAGGACATCCGCCTCCAAATTACACTTAGGGTGGCTAGTCACAAATTTTCTTTGATCCTGGCAAAATGGCAGTATGTACGTCATACCTGAGGACAACAGGCTAGTTTAGGGAGCATAGGAGGATAGGTTGTGGGGCCAGGATTTGCTGTCCAACAGAAGTGACTATTTCACTCTGACTAATACCTGAGCTTACTCTGCTATCACCAACAATTTTGTGCTTACGAAGAGGGTGCATTTACATATCTCTTGGACTACAGTTAATCCACTTTCTAGCATAGCCAAATAGATGGGAGATGACATGGCGAGGGGGCGTGTTTTAGACAGAAGAAGATAAAAGACCTGCTTTACAGTAGAAAAAAATGACTTTTGAAAATGGCATATGTTTTACCCTTGGGAAGAGTAAACTGCGGTGATTAACAGATATTCTTAAACTATTTGACTGGCCTGGCCATGTGAATAGAATTCAGTTTATCTTCAATCCAGTACTGATGAGTAGGTTCTTAATATGCTTTTGTACAGGGGCAGGTCGTTTAGGCTATTTACTACCTGTTGTTTTTCCCAAGGGGCATTCAGCTTATCAGAGATTTAGCATACTTTATTTCTCCCTTAATTTCCACTGGAAAATTCCAGAAATACAGCTTTATAGGATAATTTGCTGCTGGCTATCAGCAAAATGTTCTTGGAGGCGCCAGTAGTGTCAAACCAGGGTGGGTGGGTAGGTCGTGTATATGAGCTTGAGATTGAGATTGTCTACTATGTCTGTTTTTAACCGAAGGGTGCTTTTCATGTTAGAATTTTCAGTGATTGTTGTTCTCTTTCAAAACCAAAATGTCAAAAGGTTTAGATGTTCCAGGGCTGTGAAAAGTAGCCCTTTGATCTAAGTCACTTTCTCCTGATTTTCAAGCAAAGCTTTGTGCAGATGGCAGGGCTTCTTCCTATCGGCATGCTACGAGACTTCTTCATGAGAAGGATTGAGGGTGGTGGGGTCTTCATTGACAGAAAGGCTTAAGTTTTCCACTTTGGGAGAGAAATGGGCTTACTGTGAAATACGACTGAATGGAATCAGAATATAAAGAACAATATATGTTACTGACTCTGTGGTCTAGCTAAAAAAAAGGAATAGTTGTGACTTTTCATCACGTGACACCTTTCTCTAGCTTAGTGGCTTTTGGGTGTGTTGGGACTGCAACGTCCACAATTCCCTATAAACATGGAGACCATAGGAGAACACTGAGAGCTGCAATCCCAACACATCCAGAAGCTGTCTGGTTGGGGAAGATCTTATGGGTTCCAGTACTCCACTTAAATGATTTGTAAAGATGTATTTTATTCCATGTTCATAACTGGGCAGGAATGGTAGTTTCTCACGTCCTTTTCTTATGAAAGGATAACGGAAGAATTTTTATTTGCTACATGCGAGCGTAGTCTCCATGTAGTTTTCTTTTGTGCAATTTGGAGAAGAAAAACAGGCGGCAAAGAACTTCTAGTGTGGTGGAATGTTGTGAAATAGCCTTTTGTTCCTTTCCTAATGTGCCACTCAGTCCTGCATATCCCGATGCTTCATCTGTGTAATTTATATGTTACATATCCTCCACTTTCAGACACTGGGTTCATAGTTTGGAGCTAAGGAAATGCCCATCATTATTTGTCAGGAAACATTGAAATATTGAAATAGATGTAGAACGTGCTGATTGGGAGGAAGATCCCCATAGGCTTTGACATCCTCAGAGCAAGCAATGTGGCCGAAATCAAGAGTCTTATACCAAGGTGCCACACCAGAGTCTTAACAGATGTCCTCTTGCAGCAGCAGATGGAATTGTGTCCTCAGAAGAGCAGGGCAGTGTGGAAGCTGATCCTCTGAAGCCGCCAGAAGAAGGCCTTGTGAGAGAAGCACTGGACACGGTGGATGTTAAAGAGGAATTGCTCCAGACTTGCAGGTGAGAAGTTGTTTAAAACCAGGCAGGAAGTTTTGGCTCATTGATTAACATGGAACCTAGGGGGTAGATTAGCCTGGACGAATGCCAAAGGTTCAACCTGAGGTTTTTAGGACCTTGCTTGCGCTGTGGCACTGAATGTGAAGCGGAGTACACATGATCCTGATTGCAGAGAACGTTTCTAGTTCAGGGTTGAACTGCGGGGTCCTTGGTGCGGTCTGAGCTTGGGTTTTTTTTTTTGTTTTTGCAGACATAATGAAATGCCTGCAAGAAAGCCACCAAGCTCAGAGAACATCAAGAACACCCCCCCCCCAGGATATACAAAGCTATTATTGTGGAATAATAGAAGCCTGGAGTGTTTATGTGTTATGGGGGTTGGTAGGATCCCACAGATATTTTGATCAGGATGACTCCTCTTAAGAAGGCTTGGTATTTTGGTTGCTTGTGAAATCAGAGAGATTTTCATTCCTTTGCTTTTTTCCCCCTCTTCTTCTTCTCCGCTTGCCTCCTTCAGCCTCCCACCCAAACGCTGTGCGTTCTGTAACTGCAGCAAGTGGAGCTTACACGGGCAGCGAGAACTGCTGCGGTTTGATCCTGCACCTGCCTGGACAGCGGACCTTTCTGATTTGCCAGAAGGGAAGCAGCCTGCCTCTACAGAAGCTGGAAATGATGATCTTACTCTGATTGGCTTTGCAGACAGTGTGTCAGCACGGGAGGTTTTTGAGCCAACAGGTGAGTGATAGGCGCGGGGGAAGCTTCCATCAAGGGAAGCCTGGTTTTTATATTCATTATGAAGTTCGATTGTGACACCCAAGGCTCCTTATGATCCAGTGTAAGCTCCATCCCGTCTGTACGTGTAGAACAGGGCTTTTCAACCAGTGGTACGGGTACCACCTGTGGTACATTGGCACCTGGCAGGTGGTACGCGACCATTTTAGAAAAGTGGTAGCGGGGGAGGGGGAATGAGCTGAACCGGTGGCAGCACCGCACAAGCCTGAGCGAGAGATGGCTGGAGCTGTCAGGGCTCAGCGGAAGCGCCAGGATCAGTGCCGCTTTCCAGCTGATTGGCGCTTCTTCGGGGCTGTCAGGGCTCAGCGGAAGCCCCAGGATCAGCGCCAGGCTCCAGCTGGAGCTCGGCACTGATCCTGGTGCTTCTGCTGAGCCCTGAAGAAGCACCAATCAGCTGGAAAGCAGCACTGATCCTGGCGCTTCTGCTGAGCCCTGAAGAAGCGCCGATCAGCTGGAATGTTGCAGCATCTCCAGGCTCTTGTGATTTACATTCAGATGCTTGGCAACTGATTCATATTTATGACGGTCACAGTGTCCCAGGGTCATGTGAAGTGACCAAAACCTGCTGCAACCACCCAGCAGATGGGGGGAGTAAAAATCAAACACCCCCCTCCCCACCTCCGCTGCCAATCGTCAACAGAAATGCTCACAACAATGAAAACCTCGGACAGCAGGAAGAGCGCTGCCGGGTAGGCAGGCAGGTGTCTTACTCGGCTGTGGCTTGGGGGGCACTTTTTTTCAGTGCCATTGTAACTTCGAACAGTCACTAAGCGAAATGTTGTAAGTTGAGGACTACTTGTACTTTATCACTTTTTTCCTTTTTTTTTTTTTGGTCATCAAGTTTTTGACACCTTGCTAGGCGACTGGTGGTACTCAGATATTGCTCTACCTTATCTGCTACCTCAAACCACAGGCCTCTCTCCTTGGCTGAACTTCTTACTATCATATGTGAAGTTACCTTTGCATTTACCTATTGTTTTATCTGCCTTTCTTTTCCAGGGCACTTTTGGGCTCATCACTGGTGTGTGGTGTGGTCAGCTGGAGTTGTACGTGCAGAAGGATCATGGCTGAGCCTTGTGAACAAAGCTGTCATCTCAGGGATTGCACAGGTCTGTCCTGAGGGAGGGAGGGAGAGTTCCTTTTTAACTGCTAGTGAACAAGGACTGAGCTTTGCAGACTCTTTGTTCAAGGGATTCCACAGGATGCGGAATACAGGTAGTCCTCAACTTTTGACCATAATTGGGGCTGGAACAGCAGTTGCAAAGCAATGCAGTCATTAAGTGAGTCATGCATGGTTGCTAAGTGAATTGACATGGCTCTTTAGCAAATTATGTAGTTAAGCAAATCTGGCTTCCCCCATTGCTTGGCTTGTCAGAAGCCCTCCCCCCCCCAAAAAAACCCCAGAAGGTTGCTAATGGTGATCACATGACCCCATTTATAATGCTATTGTAAATACATGCCAGGTGCCAAGTGTCCAGATTTTGATCATGTGACTTCAGGGATGTTGTAACAGTCCTAGACGTGAAGACCAGTTGTATGCTCACGTTATTGTAACACTGAATGGTCATTAAACGAATGCTTATAAGTTAAGGACTACCTGTAGTTAAAATTCAAAGAAACAAGAAATAAGTATATGTTCCCCTACAATGCATAATCTAATCCTCAGTCATGTCTTTATACATTCTATAGATATATTGGGAATCAGGACTTGACAGTCAGGTTTTTACATTTGCTAAGGAAGGGATCAAAATCAGAAGGGAGTTCCTTGCTTACTGCCACACGTTGTTACATTCTATCTAATTACATTTGCCTTGTCATAATGTAATGTCCTTTTCTTCAAATGCCAATCCTCTTTAAATTCAGCTGAATTTGCCATGCTGGCTAAAAATGAAGACTTAAAAGGAATTTTTCATTTAGCAACTGAGTTCCATTCCAGTGACCAGATCATTAGGCAGAATGGTTGCTAAATGAACATGTAAGAGTGTGTGTATGTGAGAGGGGGGGAGGGAGAGAGAGGGGGAGAGGGGGGGGAGAAGAGGGAGAGAGAGGAAGCGGGAGATAGAGAGAAAGGGAGGGGGGAGGGAGAGGGTGAGAGAGAGGAAGAGGGGGAGAGAGAGAGAGAGAGAGATACTATGAAGATCATTGGTTGCTACCATCTCATTCAGATAAAGGTCTGTTGTACAGCTTTGCTCTTATTGCAGCATGCATTATGTCAGGCATATAAAATTTTGTCATAAATGCACACATTAGTCAGAAAATGATTTTTTTATTACCATTGTATTTGTGAATGGTCACTAAGGTTGAGATAGTTACTAAATGAGGAATGAGTGCAATATTGGAGTCAGGTGAACAAATCAAGTAGAATTGCCAGCTGGTTCTTTTAACTTTTCAACTCCTCCTGCAAACAATCTTGCCCCCAGCAAATTGTGTCCTTACATGCTCATCCTTGCCAAAATGAAACTGAACTTGAAACCAGATTTTGTTTAACATATGCAAGTTAAGTCAGTATAATAACAACATCCTGGTTTTTTCCAAGCTTTTTTCAAAGATTTTATCAAAAGAGTGTTATTTTCTTTTGAAGCAAATAAGATCTGAAAATGGCAGATTCTGGGAATTGTTTGCAGAATAAGTAGGATGAATGTCCATACTTTTTTTTTTTTTTGCTTTAATGCAGACTGGAAAACAGAAAAGATAGCAATAAGTGATTTAGTAGTTTTGGATAGTTTGTCAGTATTTGTAGATGAATTTTAGATGAATTAACCTACACCAGATCAGAAATTGGGCATCGGGTATGTTCCTTACCATTGGCCATGCAGGAGACAAATTGGAACTCTTGCAGCTTGTTGTATTGAGAATTTTCATGCATAGGCCTAAATAGTTAATAATGTTAAAATCTTGATAGGGTAGAGTTGCAGCTGTATCACTGGGTGCTAGAAAAGTCTCTTAAAAGTTACAGCCAATGTATTTTTCAGCTAACATTTCAGCCAGCTATATTTGGATTCTGTAAAGAATTTATACATTTAATCTGGATTCTGCTACTCCTATATCTTGAATGAAATTTAATGGATTTTTTTAGCCAGTTAAAAGGGAATAGATGCGAACATCTACTTTCCCCTTTAACTTTAAATATTTGTTTTAAACCCTTAGTTGTTTGGTTAGACATTACAATATTTATGGTTTATATAATAATTCTTTAGAATATAAATTAATGTTGTATGGTGATGTTTTATTATTTATATCTGTTACATACCTCAATTCCAGTCTTATTTAATAATTATTAAATTATTAATATTTAATAAATGTATTTAGGAAGATAGAATACCCAGTTAACTGGTCTGAGTTGGAATTGATGCAAATGATTTAAAAATCTCTTTGTTAATTCGATCAGTTATCAGTTTCATTTTCCAATAACTATATTGCCTCAGTTTCAACTTGATAACTTATGTAGTTGAACCAACAAATAACTATGTAAACTACCAAGGTTCTTACTCCACGTGATGTTTTGCTCATAAATATGAATAAAATATATAAAGAAATCTGTTTGGATCTTGATAGAAGACAGGATCTTAATTTTATCCTTTAAGCAAGATCAGACTCTTGAAATGAATGTATTTCTTAGAATATTATACATTTTTGCATAGAATTCCTGTACTGTCTCTAAAATACTGATAAAAAATTTATACTGCTTTATACATTTTTAAAGGAGGAAACTTTAATTACAGATAGATAGATGTTTATTAAAAAGGAGGGATTTGGTTTTCCAAATCTCGAACTGCATCATTCTGCATTTCCCTTAGCTAACATCAAATTTTGGATGGCTCCCTCTGGTGGAAATTCTCCTTGGGTCCCTCTAGATTAGAACATTCATACATTATTCCCTTAGTTAATTGGAATGCTCAGGAAATATAATAGATCTAAAATAGTTTCTCTTACTATTCCATCAATATGAAGAGTCTGATACTTTATTTATAGAAAATGACCTTTGGATGCTTTTACTCACCCTAGGTTAAGACTGTGGGTAATTGAGATCTTGAAATTAATTAAAAAATCTCCCAATTGTGCAGAAAATTTGGATTAGGACTAAAATTTTATGTTATAGATATATTAGATGAAAATGATGAATTGAATTATCAGTTCAATTCAAAGGACAAATATTATCTGCCCAATATAATTCAGTGGCAATATTTACAATTACAACATCTGTTCACGTCCCTGTTTGCACTGACAGCATTTTCGGCCTTGGAAATACCTCTTCTACTACAAATAGTTAAATCTAAGATATAATTCTCCTACAATTACTCTTTATAAAATTCTGTTGTGGTGAATCAATTTAGAATAAAGAATTGGACATTCCTTTCTTTGCCGTGTTAATGGCAAGCAATGTTAACACCATCATCCAAAATATCTTGGATTATACTTCTTCAACCAACAATAACATTTCAAATTTATTAGACTCCATGGGACTCCAGTGTTTATATAGAAAAAGCTACATAAATCATGATGTTGGAAAGTTAGTGAGATATGTTATTTAATTCAAATATATGTGCAATATCCTATAATTGTTCCATTTTGGGAGGAAGTTGTTACATGTAATTCATCTGAGGCAAGATTTAATTTTCAGATGTTCATATTCCTACTGTGTGGAAATTGACATCTGGACAAATAAAGTGGATTCTCCATGCACTATTTATTCTGTGTTGGAAACTACTCTATGGTCTGCTGAACTGATGTCATTAGTAACTTATGAATGAACCCCTTGCCAATGTAGATTAGCTATGTATGATAATAATGGAATATGGTTATCATTCATTAAAATGCCTATGTAGCACGTATACTTATAGATATATGCCCTGTATGTTTTGGGTGTTTTGACCCATCTTTTTAAAAAAATCCATATTTTTGTTGTTTTTGTTTGTGTGTTTCTTTTTTGTATTCAATTAATAAATGCTAATGAGAGTATTGGTACTGTGTTCCCATCCCCAGTCGGCAGACTCTCCTTAGTTCACATCTTATAAGCAGTGGCCAAAGTGAAATCATAATAGTATTATTCTAAAATAAGTTTATACCTCATTCTTCCTTAAAACACAATTGCCTGGCCACAGTTATTTCATCATTGGATATGTGACACATTTCTGGTTTGTTATGGCTACTTTTCCGTGCAGGAATAGTGCTTTTATTCTGCTAGCTATATAATCTTACCTTGCTCTTTTTCAGAAATGTGAACACTGTAAAAGGCAGGGTGCTACTATTCCATGTCATGCCGAAGGGTGCCAGCGCCACTATCACTTCCCCTGCGCCGCGGCTAGTGGCTGCTTCCAGTCCATGAAGAGTTTGAAACTTCTGTGTCCAGAGCATCTTGATCAGGCTGTACAGATGGGTAAGTCTTTGCAGGACTGAGCCAAGAGCAGTTGCTCTTGTGAGCGTTTAGTCACGGGTTTCCTGGGATTGTGACACGGTCTACCCTTTGAATTGTGTACAGACAAATGGAAGTCACACTCTAATGGGCACAGTTGACACAAAAGGATTGTGTTTCTGGATCTGGCTGTAAATAAGAGGGTTAGGATTAACCGGAGAGGAGTTGACCCCAGTATCTTTGTCTTTAGTGGGTTTTCAGTCCTACTTCTTTTCTTTCTGCAGAGGATTCACGCTGCATGGTGTGCGATGCCCCAGGGGAACTTCACGATCTGCTCTTCTGCACTAGCTGTGGCTTGCACTATCATGGCACCTGCTTGGAGATCACGGTAACGCCACGGAAACGCTCGGGCTGGCAGTGTCATGAATGCAAGGTTTGCCAAACCTGCAGGTGCGTGTAAAGGTCCTCAGCAGGTGCTCAGTACCTCAGAAAGGACAGAGGATGAGGACACATAGATTTGACTGGGATGTATGGTGTCTCTTCCTTTCAGGCTGTCTGGTGAGGACAGCAGGATGCTAGTGTGTGAAGCCTGTGAAAAATGCTACCACACCTACTGCTTGAAACCTGCTATCGAGAGCCTCCCCACAGACTTCTGGAAGTGCAAAGTAAGCCATGCCTTTTTGAGCAGATAAGCAAAAAAACGAGGTACCCCGTCTTGATCATTTTTCCTTAATCCTGAATCTCCCAACTTCAGCCAATTAGACACAGAAATGTGCGTATTTGCTGATTTTAGTTCATTTGCTGACGACAAGTATACATAGTTCCTGGCTTATGACCACAACTGAGACCAAAATTTATGTTGCTAAGTGAGACATTTGTTAAGTGACTTTTGCCCCATTTTGCGACCTTTCCTGCCACTGTTGTTAAGTGAATCATTGTAGCTCATTTAGTAACGTGGTTGTTAAGTGAAGCTGGCTTCCCCATTGATTTTGCTGGGCAGAAGTCGCTAAAGATGATCACGTGACCCTGGGACACTGCATCTTTTATAAATATGAACCGGTTGCCAAGCCTCCAAATTTTGATCATGTGACCGCCGGAATGCCGCAGCGGTCATAAGCGTGAAAAACAGTCATAAGTCACTTTTTTCAGTGCCCTTGTTATTTTGAAATGACCTGTTGTAAGTCGAGGATTATCTGCATTTGAGGAGATCAGTGTTAATGCAGCTTGTTTTTTCTGTCCAGTGGATATCTGGAGGGAATCCCATAATGCCGTGGTGGCGAACCTATGGCACTCGTGCCAGAGGCAGCACTAAGAGCCCTCTCTGTGGGCACTTGCGCTCTCGCCCCAGCCCTGTCTCCCCCCGGTGGCCCCCTCCTCACCAGCAGGCCCCCCGGAGGAGAGACACACAAGTGCGTGGTCCTCACGAAGCAGCAGAGCCAAGGACATGGCAGCCGGGCAGCAGGACAAGACTCTGCCCTCGCGCCCCGTCATGCACAGATGATGCTGCGGGGCGCGGGCGGAGGGTGTGGCTGCCATGGTGCTGCAGGGCCGCCTGGGCGATCTGTGGCGGGCCGTGGAGGCAGTAGGTGGCCTGGCAGGAGGGGCGGGGGTGGAGCAGGGGTGGGCAGGACGGGTTTGGGGCACTTGATATCTAAAAGGTTTGCCATCACTGCCATAATGTATCTGTATGTTTGCTGACCTAAGGATTAGAAACCATGTTCTCACACTGCTATGATTTTCTCCCTTAACTAAATACACTCCATGTAAATTACAGTCTGTAAGCTCCTACCATGTTTATAGTCATGGACCTGTTTTGGATATGACACCAAACAGCAGTTCAGTGTGAACAAGCCATCATCTCCTTTCCTTCCCCTCCTTTTTGACATGGCTGCAAAAGGTGATTGTAGCTTTTGTGTCCAAGTTTTAAGTAACTAAAGCTCATGATTCCGTTCACAAAGAGAAGGGTATTGCTTAATATTGGTTAAAAGTTTATTCAAAGAAGCCAGGGACAAAATGGATTACAGTCCTGGCTCTTACAATGCCCTATTGTTAAAATTAACTGGAGTTATTACAGTGATCAACTCTGCTTAAAGTGTTGAAAAGCAAATCCTTCTAGTCTCTTTTTCATGACATGCTTGAAAGGGGGGTGAGGGGTGTAAATGCAAGGCTAGGGCTTTCATGAGTTATATTTGGGTATTTTGCTTTGGATAGCAATGGTGGCATATAGAATGAGTGAGTGAGTGAGTGAGTGAGTGAGTGAGTGAGTGAGTGAGTGAGTGAGTGAGTGAGTGAGTGAGTGAATGAATGAATGAATGAATGAATGATGGTGTATATTCACGGATGTCAAACTCGTGACGTGACGTGTCGCGACGTATCACAACTTTTTTCCCATTGCCAGCAATGGAGTGGGCACAGTTTTGGTGTGACGCATCCGGCCCGTGGGCCAGTAGTTTGACACCCCTTGTGTATATAAAGGAAAACACTGGGAGGATAGGATGTTGATAGGCCTGTTGCACTGGGATTTTAAACAATACTACTATACTTGCAAGGACAACCATCTGTGAACATTCAGAAATTCTCTTTTCATAAAAACAAGCTGTGAATGTTACCATTTCCAATGGTCTAAAAGAGTGTGCTAGTGACCAACCCAGAATGGGTCTAAAAGATTTTCCAGAGTCCAGACCATTTCTTAAGGTAAGGCAGTGCACCATGTTTGGCTGTGATTCCTTACTTTAAGAATTCTTATCTTCAGCCTGAGCGGAATTGATTCTCCTGCTGAAGAGTTGAAATGTTATATTACGAGACTGCAGAACTTTGGAATCTTTGAAAGAGTTGGTAGAGAGAGCAGATTTTCGAGATTCTGGGTTGTACTTTTAAGTGAGCATTCTGCAAAACATTGCAACAGAATATCAGTATTCAAAGAGTGAGACTGCTATCCTTTAGCTAGTTGGGCTCTTGAAATTTGGCAAACCTCAATTTTTTATTGCATACCGTATGTAGATTGAAAACATTTAGCTAAAGTAATCTCTCTACAATGTTTACGTAAGAAAAAAAAATCCCATGTACTGTGGCTAGTCTTTCCCATCCAGTCAAATGGAATTGATTGCCCCAATGAAAGAGAAGATTCTCACTCCCAAGCAGGCCAGCATTTGTTTTTTCGCTGCTTCAGTTAGGTCTGTTTACTTGCACTTACCCTGTCCTAGTTTATTAGCCACAGTTTTCGGAAAACCCAATACAGTCAGGCTGTCTGTGAAAGACCCCCCATGCTCTTTTCCTGTTTGGAATGCCTGTATTTCTCCTTTTTTTTCCAGAGCTGCCGTGTTTGTTCTGATTGTGGCTTCCGCCCATCCTCGTTGGAGTCCAGCATTCAGTGGTACGAGAACTACTCTCTGTGTGAAGGATGTCGTGAGCTGCGCTGCAACAAAGCTAACAGTACGGAGTCTGTGCGGCACAGTCCGGAGTGAGTTCCTTCAGCTGAACTAATCCCCATCTCTTTGGCCTCAGCTAAATGGGTTGTCTGCAGTGATGGCCTATCTTGTTTTCTGGTGGTGATGAGGGTGATCGCAAGATATGTTTGCGCTGAAAATAAATTCAAAACCTCATATCATAAGTTACAGGACCTTCTGTCCTTGCATTAATCACATTCGTGCATCATAAGTGATCTTTTTTATCTCTTAGACTTTTCAACTTTTTCTTAATTTCGTCAGTTTTGTCCAAGCCACCTTCTCAACCATTCACTCTTCCTTCTTATATTGGTTTTGCGATTCAGTATACATTCATTCTTCGTATATGACAGGGGTGTCAAACTGCCGGGCCCGCGGGCTGGATGCGTCATCCCAAAACCGCGGCCACCCCATTGCCGGCAATGGAGAAAAAGCTCCGATACGTCGCGCGACATCACGTGATGTCACGAGTTTGACATGCCTGGTATATGAGACCAAACTATCTTAGTTTGATTTTTATATTTAATTTGTATTCTCTTACCACCTTATTCTTTACCTTATCTCTTGCCCTGTTTTACCACCCATACTTAAGTACTTCATTCCTACTACTGAACATTCAATGTACTTTTATGTTTTCCTCGCTGTATAACAGAGGGAGCAGGCACACACTTTTATACTTAACTATTTTTAGTTCTTTTGACAAACATTCATTCTTCATAACCTGCCATATGATTTCCACTACTTTCTAGCGGTATTTGCACATCTTAAGGTATCTCCCGTCTTTAAGAAACATTCTACTTGTTTTTTTTATTTTCACAGTGTATTTTTTAATTTATAATCGTTCACACTTTGACATTTTCCCTGTCAAATATACCCTCTTTGGTCTTTGATACATTAAATTTTCAGATCTATGTTCACTATTGAATCATACAGTTTAATATTCATGGTCAATTATTTTGGGTTTGCAGTTGATGTTGTGGCATCAACTGCCTGCAAAAAGACAACATGGCATACGATTCCTTGTATATTTGTCCACAAACATTTCATTAGATATTATGAAACCTATGCTTAACTGATGTGGAGAGAATTGCCATTATTTGTGCCATAGCTGAGAGCGATGCAGTCCAGTTCTGCCGAGGTTGATTAGGTGTTTGCTNTGGTCTAAGCAGTGATGGAACACTGAAGCTTCTGATAATGGTTCCTTTGGGCCCATATGAAGCTGGTCATCCAGATGCTTCTGGCAGAAGTTATGTTTTGACATGTTCTCAGTGTAATAGGTTTGTTTTTTCACCTGGATTACTATTGAAACTGAGAGAGTATCTCCCCCTGGTGGAAGCTTGAAGCTCTTACAAGCTTTTCTTCCATTGGCTTTAGGAGCTCCCATATTGTAACTGAATTTCCGATGCTTTTTGAGTACAAAAGACATTGGCAGTAAGTTCAGGTTTTCACTTTGGACTGGAGGACTTTCAGGAGAATGGAATATTTCTCTTCACTCTTTTTGATGAAACGCTAGATTTTACTAGATCAAGAAAAGCAGAAATCCAGTTTCCCCCATTCATATTGACATAGATTTGTTGGACATTAGTCATATGCTCTTTGCTCCGAGTTAGAGCAAATTACCAACGCCATCCGATAAATAATATGCCAATACGAATGGGGAGAGGGTAAATCTTTGCTTTCCTTGACCTCCAAATATGACTGTTGAGGTCATACTTTGGACACAATAGGCAGCTCCCTTGAGAAGCCCATAATGCTGGAAAAGATGGAACAAAAGGGAAGAAGATGGCAACTACTAGCAAAGTGGATGTACTCCGTTACAGTGATGATGGCTGGACTGGGGTGCAGCAGGAAGAATTGAAGACCCTGGTTTAGGACAGATCAAGCTGGAAAAAGTCCACCTATTGTTGTTAAAAAGTGACACTGATGAGAAGGCAACCTGTGAGTGACTGCTGAGAGAAAATTTGGCAGTAGCTTACAAGGCTGTTATAAACAGTTATTATGTCTACCACAATATTCACGAGGTAGCCTTAGGCTACCACTCTCCACCCTTCTCAAGCCATAAAACAGGAGTAATGGTAAAAGCGTGCTTCATAGGATTATTAGAAGGAATATTTATAGAGAAATCTCAGGCGAACGGAACTTCTAACCTCGAAACAATTCATCTCAAATACTTCCTTTTGAACACCTTAGGCATATTCCCCCAGCAAGCAGCATCCCCACAACCGACGAGGTGATTTCCCCTCAATCCCCAGAAGAAGTTGATGTGGCCAGTCAGGGACAACAAGAAGGCCACGTCAGCCCTGTTAGCATGCAACAAGAAGAACAAGTGCTACTGGAGACTGGCCAGCAGCCCCTTGGTGAGTCACCTTCTTTCTACTTTTGGAAGTGGGCTATATTGAATCTGAGAATAGCCACCATTTGCTTATGCTTTTGACAGCAGTTGGCTAGGCTGAAACATGCCAGAACTGTACATGAGGTCCAGGACAAATCTTAACTCGGCCAATTGTTTTTGTTTGCGTCTTGGTGGCTTTAGGCTCCAAACTCTTGCATGAATAGACTCAGAAATCATGGAACAACTCTAGGGCAAGGAAACTTTGCTACTATCCTGTTTTATCACCCTGCCTTCATTTACCCAGGAGTTGTAGGTCGGAAGAAACCTTGTGAAGAACCGGACAGGGGGTTAGATTTGATCTGTGTGCAGATTCTTTTAAACAAGATGCGTGTTTCTGTTCCAGAGGCAGACAGACCTTTAGAACTGTGCAGTGTGGAGTTGGAGGCCACTATAGGGCAGGAGCAAATGGAAGTGGAAACAGCATTAGAGCCTGAAAAAGCCCCCTCCCCACCACCCCCTCCCCCAGTACCACCAGGTGAGTTCCACATCTTGGGATAGTGCTAAATTTTAGCAGGCAAAAAGCCTGCCTGCCCTACGGCCCAGTATTTTAGAGATGGTGAGGACAGATTTAGTTCCTTGTTTCGATTCTGTTAGTGGGATTCAAGGTGCTGGTTGTCACCTTTCAAGCCCTTTGTGGCTTGGGACCAGTTTATTTGAAAGGCCGTCTTTTTCCTGGTCTCATCGACCTGGCCCAGTAGAGCCAGGAAACAAGGAATGTTGTGGGTCCCGTCTCCTAAGGAGGTGCATGTGGCGGGACCCAGAAGAAGAGCTTTCTCCGTGGTGGTTCCCTCCCTTTGGAACGCCATCCCTGCAGAGAGGAGACTGGCCCCCAATTTGACATTCTTTCTCAGGGCCCTGAAGATCTGGTTCTACTACGGGCCTGGGGAACCAGAGTGGGATGGAGCCCATCGAGTGGCTTATCTGATGGATTGTTGTTGCCAGGGATGTGGGGGTTATTGTTTTTATTGTTTGTACATTGGGTTTTTTTTATTGTTTGTAATCCACCCAGAGTCACTGAGAGTGACTCTGGGCGGCCATGTAAATCTTTTAAATAAATTGTGTTTGGCTCCTCGGAGTCCCTTGTCTTCCTCTCATCTTTCTTCTTCTATCCATCCCTCAGATCCAGCATTTTCTGCTCACCTGGAGGAGTCCCCACTTGGTGCCAAAGAGCATCCTGCCTTTGAATTGCTGCCCACAGAGCCAGAACCCCCAGAGAGTCATCTTCCATCCACACTCTTGGCCCAGGAAGCAGAGTCCTCTCCAAGGAGTCCTCCTCCACTCGGTGTGCTCCAAGGTGGCTCTTCAGAAACTGTTGAAGGAGGAGAGCCCAGCGAAGAGCCCATGGACACAGAGGTGGAAGCCTCTGGCCCTGACAGCCCTGACAGGAATAGAATCCAGCCCAACCAAGAGGAGGAGGTGGAGGAAGAGGAGGAGGAGGAAGAGGTAGAGGAAGAGGTAGAGGCGGCCGCAGCCCCCAAGATGGAACATGAGCAGAGATTCTCCCCGCAGCTGAGTGAAGAGGAGGCATTAGATGAAGGGCCTGTCACCGTTGAACCCGAACCCAGTGAGATTCACCTCAGCTTTGCCAATGAATCCAAGCGCTCTCCTTCCCCCGTAGAGGTGGAATTGTTGGACAGAAGGTCCCTTCCAGTGGAAGCCTATGGATCTGCCAGCCAACTTGAAGGAGGGGCGGTTGGAGAGGAGGACCTAGGACCAGCATCCCCATCCCCAAGGCCTCACCACCTCGTGAAGTCGGATATTGTGAATGAGATCTCAAACTTGAGTCAGGGAGATGCCAGTGCCAGCAGTTTTCCGGGCTCAGAGCTCCCCTTTGCCTCCCCGTATCACGAAGGCGGAGGCTCGCTTTCACTAGAGATGGCTGGCTTAACCTCCACAGACGTCAGTCTGCAGAGGGAAGATGGAGCCTCTTTGCCTCTGGGGGAAATGGAGGACTCTCTGCTGTTTGACGTAAAAGGCGAATGTGAGAAGGGACGACGGCGTAGCTCGCCAGCCCGCTCTCGTGTCAAGCAGGTAACTGGAGGCCTTCAGCCAGCTAATTTTGAATGTTGTTTGCTGTCTCTTTCGTACTCTGTTGAAAACCCCCTCCCCCACCTGCATGTAAGGGGAGTCCTGGAGGAAGGGTGGTGAAATAGAGGATGTCTATAACTCCCCTATATCTCCAGCCATTATTCTCCCTCCCTTTTTTTCTTTTGGTCATAGGGTCGCAGCAGCAGTTTTCCTGGGAGGAGACGGCCTCGGGGAGGGTCTCACACGGGCCGAGGGCGGGGCCGATCACGTTTGAAATCCACCACTTCTTCCATCGAGACACTGGCGGTAGGGGCGGCTTTTAGAAGGCAGGATAACATTTGGGACTGGGATCGGATGGGATGAGTGGGATCCAGTCCAAGAGACCTTACCGTTCTCCTAAACGGGAGATCAGCTAATATATATAGAGAGAGACCAAGTACAGAGCTAACGACCAAAAATGAGCCCAAACTTTCTGTTGCTAAGTGAGACAGTGGTTAAGTGACTTTGTGACTTTCTTGCCACAGTTCAGTTACTTCAGTTGTGTAAGTTAGTAACACAGTTAGTAAGTGAATCTGGCTTCCCCATTGGCTTTGCTCGTCAGAAGTTCACAAAATGTGATCACGTGACCCTGGGACAGTGCAACCGTCATAAGTATGAACCAGTTGCCAAGCATCCAAATGTTGGTCAAGTGACCATGGGGATGCTGCAACGGTTGTAAGTATGAAAAACGGTTATAAGTCCCCCTTTTCAATGCCATTGTATCTTCAAACAATCACTAAACGAACGGTTGTAAGTCAAAGACTACCTGTAAGGCCCTCCATTTTACTTCTTTGTGTGGCTCAGGCAGAGAGGCAGGCAGCAAACCGTTATCGATCTGCCTACTGTTGACTGGGTCCTGTACTCCTTCCAATAATTATAGCCAGTGGTTCTCTTATCTCCCTTCCTTATTTTAAATGGTTTTCTAGGGGATTCCTCTAGATTGGCTGGTTGTCTTCTAGCTGTGATAGGATTCCTCCCCCTTTCGGGAGCAGTGCATTGTAAGGAGAATGGAGAAGCTCTACTTGTTGAAATTGCCTTCCTTTTGTGTGGTCTCTCAAGCGTAGGTTTGGGGACAGGGACATCCTGCCGAGGCATCTTGCACTATATATATTGAGAGAGAAGAGGAAAGATAGTTTCAGCAGTTGGTTGGCCTCCCCTTCTGTAGTATATGGACAGGACTCTGGTGCATCATTAGCCTGCTGAAGCCACCTGTCCATATGCCCTCAGCTACTAATGCTTACTAAAATAACAGTTCATAAGTTCTTCCTAAGTCTTGGGACACTCCTAAGTGCCCCCATTCAAATACAGGGGGCAGGACTGCCAAAGAACCATCTCTGGCAGCAAAAACAGCAGATTGTGAATAAGAAAAAGAAAGCCTCTCGCTCTTCAGCAGCCATCTTGGGGAGGAGTCCCAACAGTGCATAAGCCAGCTGAAGGCCATATCAGGTTCTGTGCAGCAAGTCTAGGGCCACATTCCCGAAATGGAATGCATTTTGGGAGCAAATGTCTTATGAGAATCTTAAGGAGTAAAATGGGTACCTTAAACCAGGGGTCCCCAACCCCGGTCCGTGGGCCGGCACTGGGCCATGGCATGGCAGAAACTGGGCCATGCAAACAAGCAAAGCCTCATCCGTGGGATGCAGACAGAAAAACCTTTCTCCACAGAACCGGTCCCTGGTGGCCCAAAGGTTGGGGGCCTCTGCCTTAAACCCCATCTTCATCAGCTCCACTATGGGCAGAAAAACCCTGGAAAAAAAATGGCCCCTCCTGTGTGGGAAATGGTATGCAGGCCACACTTTTTGCATGCCTGTCCTAAATGCATTTCAACCCTTACTTTGTGCTTCTGCACTCTCTTCTACAAGCTGGCCGACATTGACAGCTCCCCGAGCAAAGAGGAGGAAGATGATGACGACGACACAATGCAAAACACAGTGGTGCTCTTTTCCAACACAGACAAGTTTGTGCTAATGCAGGTGGGTCAACTAGCAACTCAGTTGGTTTCTGATTGCATTAATTACATCGGTGGAAGGAAAGATTGATCTCTTTTGTTTTCGTGAGTAGGATGCATAGGAGAGCTCAAAGAAATGCATTTTTTTTTTAATGTAAACCTTATATCATGCAAAGCTCTGGAATGGTGCTCCCTGCTTTAAAGAGGGAAGATGCTGCCTTGCAGGATGAGGCTCTGTCTGTTTCATATAGACAGGGGTAGGCAACCTTGGCTCTTTTATGACTCGTGGACTTCAACTCCCAGAATTCCTGAGCCAGCCATGCTGAGGGGAAAGGGAGAGGTTTCCAAGCTGAGCCATGCTGGCTCAGGAATTCTGGGAGTTGAAGTCCACGAGTCATAAAAGAGCTGAGGTTGCCTACCCCTGGTATAAGATATCCTGTAGCTGACTGATAGCACCCAACTGAAGTCATTATCATTCTTTCCAAACTTGGGATTGCACATAGTTCTGATAGCCTTCAAAGTTATGGAGACGTTCAGTTTGTCAGTTTATAATGGTGTGTGTTCCATTCTTGGGCCGTCTGCTTTGTTAAGGAACAAGCTTTTTGTCTTCTAGTGGCAAATGGCAGATTTCATTTACTACTCTGAAATCAGAGAAATCTTCCAGTTGAGATATATTGTAGACTTGGAAATAACGATTTAACCGGTTCAAAGCCAAATTGCTATGCAGCATCAGCTTTTTATGGCCAACCGTCCGTGTGTTTATGGGAAGGGGTGATAATAAGATACCATCCATAGAGCAGGCAGAGTTTTAATATAACAGAAAAGTAAGGGTGGGTAAGTAGACGTTTTCCCTAGGCTTGGGGAGGCCTGAGGTTCTTATCCTGATTTTTCTTCTTTCCTGGACAGGACATGTGCGTTGTGTGTGGCAGTTTTGGCCGTGGTGCCGAGGGCCATCTCCTGGCTTGTTCCCAGTGTTCCCAGTGTTACCATCCTTACTGTGTAAACAGCAAGGTAAGGCCTGATTTTAGCCACTCTCCTTCCCCAAAATTTAAAAAGCAGCTTCCGATGCTGCCCAATACATCCCTAGTTGGGCAATGCAATTAGAATTGCGAGTCTGTTGTGGACTACAGTACCCCTCTTCCATAACTAATGTGGCAAACCAAAAAATGAGGATTAGAATCCAGCGACCTGGAGGATATCAGAGGAGGGAAGTTTTGAAAAATAGGATTCAACTTCTGAGGTGTAGTAGTTATCATTTGGTTTCTCACGGGTTTGGGGACTTATGTGTTTGGAGAGAAATAACAGTATATAGCAGGGGTAGTCAACCTTGGCTCTTTTATGACTCGTGGACTTCAACTCCCAGAATTCCTGAGCCAGCTGTCCACGAGTCATAAAAGAGCCAAGGTTGACTACCCCTGGTATACAGGAAAGATTGGGTTGGGTTACCAATAGAAGGGAATATTTGTAGCTGAGGATTGAGCTGTTGGGGTCCTTGAGACTCTCTGAGCTTGGTTGTTTTCTTGCAGATCCTACAGGAGAATAGTTACACAACAAATTTACAAGCAGTGGGTCCCAAACATCCAATCCCATTGTTATTGTATTGCCGTTTCCATCATCCATAGCCATGGGATGATAGAGCTCTTGTCCTATCCTACCACATTAGCACGCAAGGCTGAGAGCCACTGACACAAAGAAGTGGCAGATGTTCTGAAATCCATATGCCTTGGATCCCAGTAAAACAACACTGCATGCTCTCAGTAACCTCTCTCCCCCAGGACCCACCAATCTTTCAACTATGTGTAGGCCTCCCTTTCTCCATGTCTGCCTCTCTTTCTGTGTTTAAGATTACAAAGGTGATGTTGCTCAAGGGTTGGCGTTGTGTGGAATGCATTGTGTGCGAGGTGTGTGGCAAAGCATCCGATCCCTCCCGCCTTCTGCTCTGCGATGATTGTGACATCAGCTACCACACATATTGCCTGGATCCACCTCTCAACACCGTGCCCAAGGGCGGCTGGAAATGCAAATGGTGAGAGACAGATCAACATTTCTGCAGGGAGCTCTGAAAGGCAGATCACACTCATTGTGTGATTTGTTTGGGTTGTTGGCTTAGCACAATGTATGAATCCATATGCTGCAGCTTAGCGTATGCAGGAACAACGCCTTGGATTATTTAATGAAACATGCTTTAATAGTATTTCATTGACATGATACGCAAATTCGTTTGATGTATTTTGCTGCAAATAAAGTGGAAATTAGGTATCATCATGAAAAACCTTTTTCTCCCAAATTTTGCTCTTACACTGAATTCTCAGTAAGAATCTTATTAGGTTAGCTGAAAATGTACCTAAGTCCTAGTTGGGTACATTTTCAGCTACATGCTGCGTTTCTCCAAAAATAAGACTCCCCCCCCCAAAATAAGCCCTAGTATGATTTTTTAGTGTGTGCCTAATATAAGCCCTACCCCCAAAATAAACCCTAGTTAAGAGCCTGCCCACTCCGTCCCACCATCCGATTGCTCGCTGCCGCAGTGGGGCAGGAGGCTGCGCAGTGCAATGGTGCCACCGCTACGAAGTGAGGCGAGGCAAGTGGTGGGGGTGTGTGGAGCTGCCCCATGCCCCCACATCTGCACACCTCAGAGTCCCTGCAGCCAGGCCACTTCCTGCTTGGCAACCCCCCCCCCCGCCCGTTCAATGACCCGGCTGCCCGCCCGCCTCTTCTCTTCCACTCCCCTCCATAGCATGGATTGCCATGCTATAGAGCAGTGGTTCTCAACCTTTTTAATGCCGCGACCCCAACCGGTCGTAAGTCGAGGACTAAACCGGTCGTAAGTCGAGGACTAAACCGGTCGTAAGTCGAGGACTAAACCGGTCGTACGTCGAGGACTACCCAACCGGTTGTAAGTCGAGGACTTTCCCTGCCCGGGAGCGCCGCACATGTGTGGTTCCGCCCCCTGCGCCGGCTGAGGCGTAGCTGGCAAGCGGCAGAGACGGAGCAGGCCGACCACCAGCTGGCCCAGCCCAAGGGAGGTAAGGCACCCGCCGGAAAAGGGGAAAAAATGGTGGACAAAAAAAATGGCAGACAGCCTTGCTTGGCGACCCCCGTGAAATGGTCGATCGACCCCAAATGGGGTCCCGACCCACAGGTTGAGAACCACTGCTATAGAGGATGGGGGGGGGCTCAGTCCCCTTACCCGGTCCCCCTCCGCCGTTTCGGAGCTGGGGGTGGAGTGATGGCAAAAGGCCTCTGCCGCCGCTGTGCAACAGCCACATCTGCCCCTGGAGGGGCTTTCTTTGGTCTCTGCCGGCCCCGCTTTGCCCCGCCCCACCCTGCCAATCACCTGCCCGGCAGCCAATGTAACACCCTCCAGATATTTTGCAATTACAACTCTTATAAATCCCCACCATCACAACTCTGAAGTGTACCGACTGGGCATTATGGCAGTTCCCATCCAATAGAATTGGACGACAGGCACCTCTAGAACGCTGAATATAAAAGAGAAAATTCCTGAGATCTTACTGTCACTTTAAAGTATTTCTGGCTTTCTGTTCTTAGAGATGAGGAGGGAAATAAATTGAATCTTAACAGGCAATAGTAATTGTTTGCCTCTCTCTCTTTTATCAGGTGCGTGTGTTGTGTGCAGTGTGGAGCAGTTTCACCTGGCTTCCACTGTGAATGGCAGAGCAATTACACCCATTGTGCTCCCTGTGCCAGTCTTGTCACTTGTCCCATCTGCCATGTGAAGTACGTTGAGGATGACCTCTTAATTCAGTGTCAGCATTGTGAACGGTAAGCCCCTATCCCCACCATTTTATCGTGGTACTATGTTTATGGAAATACTTTTGGGATCCTGTCACTGGATGTGTTTCCTGGAACATCCTTTTAATGTAGTTTGTTTATTGCTATACTTGTGGACATTTCAACTTGCAAAAGGGTAAAGCTCAAGGAGGCTAACATAGCACAGAATTTTCCTTATTTTATTTTCATCCTTCATGACAAATTCTTGTTGGCATTACTGCATTGGTGAGTGACACAGACGAGAGGGTGTATTGAAGCTGTGAAAATGAGAAGGAAGGGGAAATACCCTCTAGAAAGTTTAGTATGTGGCATTTATGTGAGCAACAGGATGGTATTAACTGAGAGATGTCCCTAGAAATATTGGATCTCCATCCTGGCTTGGGCATAATAGGAGCTGAAATCTACCACACCTGGAGAATTGCCAATAAAGGGAAGACTGATCTATAGCTGTTCACTACTATGCTAATTATGACCGGTCCCCAAAGTTACGGCCGTTACAAGGTCCCATGGTCATGTGATCAAAATTCAGCACACTTAACGATTCAGTTCTTCCTGGCCGCCTATCTTCTCTGAGGACAACTACTAATACTATAGTTTATTTCTTGGAGAAGCCACAGGTTCACGCAATGTTGTGTCCTGATGTGGCTCCTAATTCTGGATTAATTCTAATCCAGGGGTCTTCAAGCCTGGCCCTTTTATGACTTGTGGACTTCAACTCCCAGAATTCCTCAGCCAGCATGCCTGACTGAGGAATTCTGGGAGTTGAAGTCCACAAGTCATAAAAGGGCCAGGCTTGAAGACCCCTGTTCTAACCCCTTCATAGTGCTTGCCTGTCTGGCACTGGTCAAGGCCATCCTGGGAAAAGTATAGAGCAGGGGTAGGCAACCTTGGCTCTTTTATGACTCGTGGACTTCAACTCCCACAATTCCTGAGCCAGCATGGCTCAGCTCGGAAACCTCTCCCTTTCCCCTCAGCATGGCTATCTCAGGAATTCTGGGAGTTGAAGTCCACGAGTCATAAAAGAACCCAGGTTGCCTACCCCTGGTATAGAGCATTTCCTTTCATAGTCTGTTTGTCCTTTGAGGACTTAGCATTCTTCTTGGATCCCTTGTGAGAACAGAGCAACAACTAACTCGAATAACGAAAGATGTGAGTGGCAGTGTGGATTTGCAGCAATGGCTCAAATGTTTTAGCTTCCTCTCTCTTCCCTTAAAATGTACTAGGATGCTTGAAATGTGTACATACGTTTCCCTTTGCCCTTCCTTTTTATCTTGTACTTTCTGTCCCCAAAAAGATAATTGAAGGAACAGCCTTACTCCTAGAAGGACAAAATTTAAGGCAAGAGCCGCCACCCACATTTAGCATTTAACGTTAGCAGCATCCACAAAAACAGGAGTGCAGGTGGGTACCGCTGTCTTTAACTGTCTGTTTCTCAGGTGGATGCACGCCGTATGTGACAACCTTTTCAGCGAGGAAGAAGTAGAGCAGGCAGCAGACGAGGGGTTCGATTGCACTTCATGCCAGCCATATGTAGTCAAGCCTGTGGGTGAGTACTGCAACGGGTATGAACCTTTTGAGCCTTTCCTTTTTCCCCCCAAAGGGGAGGCAGCATCTGTTGGACAGAGGATTGGAGAGTGGAGATCTATATTACATCCTTTTTAAGATATTTGTGTACCAGCAAGCGTATACAGATCCTTGCCTTGGCTGTGTTGTTGTTGTTGTTGTACTTCGAAGACTACCTGGAGGCTGAATCTAGGAACGGTTCCTATAATATAAATAGATATTTTTGAAATGTTTGCAAGAAGTTAGGAATGTTGCTCCTAGAAGCAGCTGCCCGATGTGCTCATAGCTGTCGGCTTCCCTACCACAAGATAAATCCACCGTGGGCCATTTGGAGAGGATGGTTTGTTAAAGTTCTCTCAAACCTGGAGCCATCCTGAGAGAGAGACTTTGCTTCTTAGAGTGGCAGAATGGATCTATTTCCGTAGAACACGGATGTCAAACTCGATCGTGTCACATGACTTATCATGACGTATTACATTTTTTTACCTTTGCGGAGCCGGGTGGGCGTGGCCTGCGTATGACGCATCTGGCCTGCAGGCCACCAGTTGGACGCCCCTGCAGTAGAACCTCATCTAGGTGACCACCAGCTACTCTCTGTCATGTGCCTGATTAACGAAACACTTAAAAGGACTTTCAGGCATAATTTTATCCTAAAAGCATTTATTAAGGTTACAGAGATGTCAGTACAGCATGGTGGAAATGCTTAGATCTGAGATTCTTTTCCGTTGCACATACATTCCAGGCATTTTTCCCTCCCCTATTTTGGGGTCATGGTTCACATCTTCCAATTAACTTGGAAGATGTGATTTACCTCCGGTTTCTTTTTCCCGGGCTTTCCTTATTCTCCTCCCCTTTCACTGTTGCCTGATTTAACTATAAAATACCAGACAGTTCTGCATATTGTCAAAGCAAGAATATACAGTATTTGCAGCGTTGACACTCTCACTTCTGCAAAGTCTTTTTTTAAGCCAGATGTTTCAGATGCAGGCGACAAGGCTACTGATAGCCTCTAGATGAATGTTAACTTTAAATGTCTTGAAGACATTGCCCTCCAGATATTGGAGGACAGGAGGGAAAGAAGCAGATCCTGGCTACCTGATAGGTACAGCCAGATTATTTGGGGTGACCGTTTTGAGGGCACGCCCTGAATAAAAAAGAGATTGAAAATTATAAACAAGTATGTTATAATACGGGTATAATAAGGCAACACTGAAGCTGCTGCAGTTAGAAGTGAAGAGAATGTGGTTGGGTGTCTGTAGTAGAGAATATAGTGTGTGGGAGTAGAACAGGGGAGATGTTGGGTATGAGGTACGCTCTTAAAATATTTAAAATGGGACCTCTGGGCTTATTACATTTATCTAGGACAGAGGTGGGGAACTATAGCCCTTTTATGGCCTTGTGGACTTCAACTCCCAGAATGCATGGCTGGCTGAGGAATTCTGGGAGTTGAAGTCCACAAGTCATAAAAGGGCCAACTTTGAAGATCCCCCGATGTAGAGGGACACAAATCGTATTAGTAAATTGACTTACTGCTCCCAGCAATGATTTACCTTTTGCTTTCTTCCAAGTTCCCGTTCCCCCTCCAGAAATTATCCCAGTGAAGATCAAGGAACCAGGTAAATTGCTTCAATTTAAATACCTTAAATTGCATGTTATCTACTTTATCATCAGGTAGGTCCAAGCAAGCTTTTCTTTTATCCTGTCCACGCAGAACCCCAGTATTTTCGCTTTGAAGGTGTTTGGTTAACGGAGACAGGCATGGCGGTGCTACGTAACTTGTCTTTGTCGCCACTGCATAAGCGTCGGCCGCGCAAAACCACACCAATGGCACCAATGATGCCACGGCCAGGCGTTCTTAACGGGGAAGGTGGACTGGATTGCATTGGCTCTCTGGGTGCAGATGAAAAAAAGGACGGTGATGTGGAGGCAGATGAAATCCTGAAAGCTGAAGGTTCGTGTTTATCCTACTAGTCCCTTGGAAAAGTAGTAGAATAGCTGCATTGTCTCTGTAACATAATACCGATTGAGATTCCATGCTGCAGCTTCATACTTGAGTTCTTGAAATCGGACCCTGTTAGTCTAGTCATCTGACTCTGCGAGGCAGGATAAGCTAGGATGCAATTGGTTGGTTGCAAACTAGAAAAACTTGTTTTTTCCTTTTGCTTTTGTGCTGTGGAGAAAGATTTTCCCCAAGTGGTTAGCTCTGAGTAGTGAGCTTGGGGCTTGCTATTGCAAGCAGAGGCTGGATAGGCATTTGTCCAGGATGCTTTAATTTGGATTCCTGACCTGAGCAAGGGTTTGGGCTAGATCAGGGATCCCCAATCCCCAGTCCGTGGACCAGTACCAGACCACAGCATGCAGCAACAGGTCCGCGCAAACAAGGAAAGCCCCATCCGCAGGATGCTGGCAGCACATACAACCAGGCCCGTTCTGCAGCAAAACCTCTCTCCACGGAACCAGTCCCTGGTGCCCACCAGGTTGGGGACCTCTGGGCTAGATGGCCTACAGCACGGGTGTCAAACTCGATCACGTCTTCGTCTTTGTCTTTGTGGAGCTGGGGTGGGTGTAACCTGCATGTGACGCATCCGGCCCATGGGCCACCAGTTTGACACCCCTGGCCTACAGTATAGCCTTTTCTAACTGTGTTTTTGAGATTCTAGGACTCTTAAGTAATCAGTTCATCTGTTTCCAAATATAATCTGACTTCTCAGTTAAGGAGTGCTATAGTTAACAGTTTTAATCCTAATGGATTTGTGGTAGAAGGAAAACTGGGACCTAACCCTGTCCTCCCACCCCGCCCCCAAATTAGCTCTGAATGCATATGCAAACTCCATTACAGTAAACCTCATGTTGTAGACTGCCATTCATCAGGCTTCATGTGTAAGGAACAGTTCTGTAAAGGGTACGCAGATGACTGGCGTGATCTGGCATGAGCACAGAGGGGATGGAGGGATGGGGGAAGAAGATACTTACCCAAGTCTCCTCCCGTGCCAGCTTCCCCATTGACCTTGCTGGTGGGAGCTGGCAGAGAAGGTCACAAATTGCGATCCTGTGACCGTATGATGCTGCAGCCTCCATACGTGCAAGCTGGTTGCCCAGCAGCCAGATCACGATTACGTGACTGATGGGGCTGGCATGGTCAGAACTTTGCCGACGAGTCGTAACCATCATTTGTTCAGCCCTGTTGTAAGGTGAACACTGACCGAGTGGTCATTAACTGAGAACTACCTATATGTAAATTATGTGATTTTGTGGGGTTTTTTTACACAAATTGCATACCTTTCCATATAAAGGCAATGGGAGACTTTGAACGGTTTTTGTTTTTTTGCTCCCGTTGCAGTTAGCGTTGAACACATGGAGTGTGAGATCAAATTGGAAGCCCCGCCTACTCCAGACAGGATAGCTGCAGCCGAGGCTGAAATGGGAAAAGGCCTTTTGGAAGACTCTGAGGAGGTCAAGAAGAGGAAGCGGAAGCCCTATCGCCCAGGTAAGCGCTCCTCGCTTTGACCAGGCACCAAAGAACCTGTCTTCCCCACACAGATAATTTTCTAGCTCCGTCTCGTGACTTGTTTCTCCTCTGCACCGGAATAGGTATTGGAGGTTTCATGGTGCGACAGCGGAAGTCACACACACGCTTGAAAAAGGGCTCAGTGGTCTTGGCTGAAATCTCTCGGGAGCTGACAACTGCTGAAGGGCAACTGGAAGAAGGTAAGTGCTGCGCTTGTTTTGTATTTCTCCCTTGCTTCATCCAAATAATCTGAATAAGTGTGCAAGGGGCTTCCTTTTAATCAAGAGCAGACTCACCAACATGGCATCCTCCAGCCCCAGTCGCTGGAGGGGTGCAAGTTTGGGAAGGCTATTAAAACTCCCCTCATAACCATAATCTTATTTTTAAAGAAAGAGGATTGCCTTTTCGGACATTCTTCAGATTCAGTAGAAGAGAATATTTGTAGTTCAGGATTAAATTGGGAAGTTTTTCTAGCAAGGACTGATGATGTTATCTAGTTGGGAAATGAAATATTTGCGAGTAAAGAACCAAGCTCAGAGAGCACCAAGGACTCCGTGCCTCAGTTTACTGCAGGGGTGTCAAACTCGCAACGTCACGTGACGTGTTGCGACGTATTGCAACTTTTTTGCCATTGCCAGCAAAGGGATGGGTGCGGTTTTGCTATGATGCATCCGGCCTGCGGGCTGGCAGTTTGACACCCTTGGTTTACTGGCTGAGTCATTTACATCAGTGTTCATCATCATCATCATCATTCTAGCCATTCTCTGTCCACTGCTGGATGAAGGCCTCTTCCCCATGTTTCCAACCAATACGGTCCTGAGCTTTTCTTTGCCAGTTGGGCCCACAATACTTGCTTATGTCGTGGGTCCATCTTGTTTTGGGTCTCTTTCATGGATGCTTTTTATCAAGTGGGACCCATTCTATGACTGCCTTGGTCCACCTGCCTTCAGTTCTTCTTGCTGTGTGACCAGCCCGTTTCCATTGCAATTCTTTTAGTCTCTTGATGGCTTCGTATACTTTCGTTTCTTCTCTAGTGATCCATGTGCAGGTCTTTCTATCTTGTCTTGTGATGCCGAGCATGTATCTTTCCATGGCTCTTTGCCCCAGTCTTAGCTTTTGTATCGATCGTGAGGTTATGTCCCTTTTTTCACTGGCATATGTTAGAGCAGGTAGCACACACTGATCGAAAACTTTTCTCTTTAGGGATAGGGGGAGGTTGTTCTTGAAAATTTTGCTTAGCTTGCCGAATGCCTGTCAACCACATTTAACACGCCATTTAATTTCCTTTATTGTATCACCTTCCATTGAGATCCGTTGCCCAAAGTATATGTAGGGGTCTACTACGTCTAGTTCTTCTCCAGATATAAACCTTTTGCTTTCTTTTGTTAATTTATTAAATATAAGCTGGGTCTTTTTAAAGCCAAATGGTTTTTCTTTGTGCAGCTCTTGTATGTGTCTTTGTAGCTCTTCTGGGTCTTGTGAGAAGAGAACATCATCTTAAGTGATTTAAATAGATGCCATTGATTTTTATTCCATCTTTTGCCCAGTCTAGTTTGCAAAATACTTCTTCAAGGCAGGCTGAGAAAAGGATAGGTGATATTATATTGCCTTGTATTGCCTGTGGTGGCGCAGTGGTTAGAATGTAGTATTGCAGGGTAATTTTGTTGACTGCCAGCAGTTTGGCATTTCGATCCTCACCAGCTCAAGGTTGACTCAGCCTTCCATCCTTCCGAGATCAGTAAAATGAGGACCCAGATTGTTGGAGGCAATATGCTGACTCTGTAAACTGCTTAGAGAAGGCTGTAAAGCACTGTGAAGTGGTATATAAGTTTAACTGCTATTGCTATTGCTTGTCATACACTTCGTTCTGTTTTGATTTAAGATCATTAAGGTTAATTGTTACCATTGTTTTTTCATAGATTGATTGTAGTAAGTTTATGTAAGCAGAATCTACACCATGGTTGAGCAATGCATTAATTATTGGCTGCTGGAATACTGAGTCAAATGCCTTTTTGTAGTCAATGAAACTTGAAATCCATTGCACAGAGGCAGTGCACTCGTGCCTTTCAATGACTTGCTGAATAATCTAGATGTGGTCCATTGTGCTGTAGCCACTTTTGAACCCTGCCTGCTTCTTTGGCTGGGCATCATTTAATGTTTTCAATATTTTTTTTTGCTATTATCTTGGTGAAAACCTTGTAGATGACTGAAAGAAGGCCTATTGGGCGGATAATTCTTTAAATCATCTTGTGCCCCTTTCTGGTGTGTAAGAATCACTTCAGCATTTTTCCATGCATCGGGTATTTTTTCTTCTCTGAGGCATCTCGAGTATAGTTTTGCAAGTATCTTGTGTAAACTATGATCACCAGCTTTCAGCATTTCAACCGTAACACCATCATTTCCTGAAGCGTTGCCATTTTTCATTGATTTTATGGCATTTCCTCCACTAGGATAGCTGGCATTTCCTCTTTCGTGGGTGTTGTTCCCTTTGAGTGATCTTGATCTTTGAATAGCTTTGTAGAGCTCTGAATAGAAGCTTCCAATTATTTCTAACATTTCCTGTCGTGTTCAATTACACATATTTTTGCTTTAAATTATAGTGCACATTCCAATTGATAGACCTGCATTTTCAAATTTGGAATAAGAGGTAGAGGGAGAGAGTCAGCAACTAGAAGAAAAATAAATGATGGAAACAAAGGCAGGAATGGGGATCCTTTGGCCCTCCAGATATTGGGCTCAATGTTTATCATCTGTGTCCTCTATGCACTTCCTCTCCCTTCCTTTCCTAACTGTCCTGACCCTAAAATGTACTGCAGCAAAGCCTGCAAATGTGCTTAGCATTCCCAGGCTTGGTTGGTTCGTACAGGACCATGCTAACTCTCAATCCTCTCTCCTTATCAGGGGTGCAACCTAACCCACCTGCTGAAAATCCTGCTGAGACCTTGGCTGAACAGGGAGTGGTTGAAGCTGATGAAAAGAAGAAACGGCGGGGGCGGAAGAAGAGCAAGCTAGAAGACATGTTCCCTGCCTATCTTCAGGTAAGAGTTTTTTTAGTGCAGTACTCCCCAGTCTTCCAGCTCTGTTTGGATACAGAACCTCATCACTGAAATGCTTGGTACCTATGGATAATGTGAGTTTTAGTCCTACCCATCTGAGAAAAACAAGCCCAGGAGAGGGCTAGCTTAGTGGGAAATAACTATCTCTGGGTAAGGATTACCAAGCTTTCTTAAGTCCAGTTCTTGGTTTAGTAACATTGAAGGAGGGCAGAGAAAAGGGATGTGGATCTCCTAAACCAAAGAAACGAGCAAAGGAAGTAGATCTCTATATGGACTTTAAAAAAAGGAAATCTGGGGGATTCAGTAGCTTGGAAGATGGCAGGAAAAACCAGGTGCACAGGTGCAGGATAGGTAGTACCTGGCTTGACAGTAGTGCCTGTGAAAGGGATCTAGGTGTCCTGGTGAATCACCACTTTTGCAGCTTCCAAAAAAGCCAACACAGTCCTAGGCTGCATCAACAGAGGGACAGAATCAAGGCCACACAAAGTGTTAGTATTGCTCTACACTGCACGAGCGAGGCCACATTTGGAATCCTGTGTCCAGTTCTGGTTGCCGTGATACAAAAAAAAGATGCTGAGGCCCTAGAAAGACTGCAGAGAAGAGCAACAACGATAAGGGGCCTGGAGGCTAAATTGTGTGATTTATGGCTAAGGGAGCTAAGTATGTTTAGGCTATGAAGAGAAGGCCTAGAGGTGACACGATAGCTGTCTTCTAGTACTTGAGGGGCAATCAGAGAGATGAGGGGAGAGGTGCAGACTTATTCTGCAAAGTACCTGAGGACAGGACAGCAAAGCAATAGGTGCAAACTTGTTAAAGAGAGATCCTACCTAGAACGAAGGAGAAATTTCCTGACCGTTGAGAACAATTAATCTATAGAACAGAGATTAATTGTTCTCAACTGTCTCCTAGAGTTGTGAGTACTCCATCGCTGGTGGTTTTCAAGAAAAGTTTGGGATGATATAAGACTCCTGCCCTAAGTAGGGAATTATACTAGATGACCTCCAAGGTCCCTTCCAGACCTATGATTCTATGTTTATTATTAGTTAAAGCGATAGCCCCAGGCAATTGGAATGAGGGAGTTTCCAGAAATCCATTCGTTGATTCACCTGGTCCTTTATTGTATTTTTGTTCTTTCTTCAACCTCTTTGACAGGAAGCATTTTTTGGCAAAGCACTCCTAGACCTGAGCAGACAGGCTCTGTTGGCTGCTGGTGGTGTGGGTGGAGATGGAACTGCCCATCCTCCTGTCGGCCAGGGAGCTCCCAGGCCCAAGATGGATTCCATCAGGCTCCAAAAAGGGCCGGAGGATGGAAAGGCAGCTACAGTTCAGCCGAAAGGTAAGTGAAAGGCTGAGGAAAAATAACTGGATTAAGGAGGTAGAAATGATGGGATTTAGGGATCAGGCTTTGATTTGGATCCCTAGTGGGGAAAGAAGGGAGGGAGGGAGGGAGGGAGGAGAGCGAAGGAAGGAAGGAAAGAAGGAGAGGGAGGAAGAGAGGGAGGAAGGAAGGAAGGAAGGACAAAAAGTGTATGTTCTAAATACATGTTGCTTGGGAATTCAGAAGAAAATTTCATTTGATTTTGAAGAAACATTGGCCAAATAAAATACCCTCCGGCTCATAGGTGGAGGCAAGCTATGAAGCGAAATTTGTTCTGTGCAGAAATAGTTGGTTCTCAGAAGCCAGGAACCATTTTTAAAGTCAATATTAGGACATTAGCTGTCTGTTCTAAAAGATCAGCTTATTGTCTTTCCATCTCCAGGGGATGAATGCCTTAGTAGCAGAGAAGCAGCAGCTCCTGAAAGCAACGTGAAAGCAGCTGATGCCAAGACTGAGAATACTGGTGGGTATCACGATTTTTAAAATGGCATAGGAGGCTTTTGGGTCCTCAGGAGATATTTCCATGTTATTTTGGGGGGAGGGGGATAACACTCCACCTATGTACTTCAATAAGTATGCGTAGCATTGTGCTCTAGAATAGCGCCCCCCCCAACCCTTTTGGGCACCAGGGACTGGTTCCATGGAACAAGCTTTTTCTGTGGTCCAGAGGGGGCGTGGTTTGTGTGCTGCCTGCATCCCGCAGATGGGCTTCGCTTGTTTGCATGTCCCGGTTGCTGGCATGCCAAGGCCCTGTGCCGGTCCATGGACTGGGGGGTTGGGGACCCCTGCTTTAGAATACTTGAAATGATTATTTTTATTGCCTTTGATATATTTGCTGCATATTAATCTGTACAATTTCTTACAAATTCATACCCAAACATCTTTCTTTTGGGAAATCAGGAAAGTTATGTGACGTGCACAAAAATCAATTAAGAATTAGTAAGCCAAAAAAACTGAAGATAAAAGAGAAAAAAAAACATAGCTAAAATTACTGTACTTCTAAACACCATATCATATATTGTTGTTTATTCTTTAAACTTCTTAGCTCGCTCTTGTTGTGGAACTCATCATCTCCATCCAACCACAATTTGCTTGTTTTTCATCAGCTCTACTAAACAGGATCAGATTACTTTTATTCTGATCCGTTACCTGCTTTTCAGCTAATTTCACAAAAAACACAACATATCTTTTTTTTAAAATTTCAATTGATCTGTTGTTCCTGCTCTTTATTCCTGTTACATTCTAAATTGCAGTCTTTCTTATATTATGGAAATTGGTAGGTGGACCTATATGTATTGATCACTCCCACCTATCGTGACTTTGATCTATTGGAGTTTTCAAATAACACTTTTTAGTAATTCTGAGAAGATGGAGCCTAGATTACCGATCTTAGTCATACTGGTGCCATATGCATCATCCCTTGCTAGAGGTTAGTATGGAGACGTTCAGTTAGGGCACATCTAGGCCATTAGAATTTCCAGAACCCAATTTTACGCCCAAGCACGGTCACTCTCTAAGTTTTCAAATCTAGAGATTAATTTGCAATCAAACATACAGCTTAAAAGCCTGCAACCCACCAACTAAGAGAGACATAGAATGTAGTGGCATGCACTCAAGATGCTTAGGACATAGAATAGTTTCTTATAGCATTGCTTAAATCCAACCCCTGTTGTAATTATACTTGATTCTTGAAAGTTTGTGACTACAGTTGTAGCTCATACAGTTGGTGCTTGTTATTGTAGTAGTAGCATTAGCTCCCATTAATGGAAAGCTAGCACAAAATGGATTCTTTTGACATGAAAGACAAAAGAAGATGGATTTGCTGCTGCTGCTACTCCTTCCTGGCATTTTGTCCCAAGGTCTTGGAAATGGAATGAGAGCTCCCACTTCATCTGCTAGTGCAATAAGATTTAATTGGAAGCTTTTGAGTGTGGCCTGAACATGGTTACAATGAGTGTCACTTTGTCAAGAAATACTAACTAGGAGGCAATTTTCCATAAAAGGTTTGGTTCATGATTACAGGAGAAGGCATAACTATTCCCTCTTAGTTCCTTTTAAAAGGATAGATAATGCTTAACATCTCTGCAGTGCTCAACAATAAAATCATATTGCCCATATAAGCCAACACTTACTAAAATAGTTAAGAAAGATAAAAACTCTCCCCAACAAATATCTGAATTATAACAATCAGTACTTGTTTTATTTCCGAGGGAATGGGTATCCATAGTGGCCGGGCAGTTCTTTTTAAGAAAAGTTTCCTGTCACAATTGTTTGGACCTTAGGTTACTATCAAAAACCTTAAACCTGCCCCAGTGGCAGTTTAGCGTCCAAGGTAAATTTATCAGCAATAGTGTTAGTTGGCAGTGCCTAGACGTAAAGCATAGGAATTGTATTGTTATGTGTTTCACTATCTACAGTAACTAGATTGAGCATCAAAGCAGTCCACGGTGACGTGATGCAGCCATCAAGATTTATAATTTAAGTCTCGTCAGTGCACAGATCTGTAGTTCTAAAAGCCTTGCTTTCTAAATACCTAATTCAGGGGTAGACAACCTTGGCTCTTTTATGACTCGTGGACTTCAACTCCCAGAATTCCTGAGCCAGCCATGCTGAGGGGAAAGGGAGAGGTTTCCAAGCTGAGCCATGCTGGCTCACGAATTCTGGGAGTTGAAGTCCACGAGTCATAAAAGAGCCAAGGTTGCCTGCCCCTGCCCTAGCTATAGGAGATTTGGGACCAGACTCTTCGACAAGCTCAACTTGTTTCCATAAGAATGCAGTCAGCTTGGGGGGGGGGCTAACCTTTCATTTTAAGGAGTAAGCCATCCTTCCAAGATATAGAGGTTAGACCTCTTGCCCATACTATAAGTAATGCCGTGTGCTGATTGACATGGTATGCTTGCTCTCTACAGGCACAGAAGAGCAGATGGTACCCAAGACCTCTCCAGAACCTACAGGTGCCGAGAACCCAGCCACACCCCCGGGGGAGGGGGTGCTCAGCTCCGACCTTGACAAAATCCCCACCGAAGGTCAGGCGGGTCTTTGAACAGACCCTACTGTCCCCATCCCCCTGCCAAGGGTCTGCTCCGTGGAGAGGAGCAGAGAAGGAAAGCTAGTTGTCTCTTCTGGCTTCCCTTCTGACTACTACTAGCGAAAAGCTTAAAATCAGTCTCAGGTGCTCTCGTTTCCCATGTTTCTTGTTTTTTTTGCTCTCCTCATCCCCCATTCATGTCTCACTTTCCTTGTAATTTAGCCGGCTGTGATTGGAGACTCTCAGATCCCCTGCATTGCTGAGCTTGCTCCAAATGAACTTTCTACCGCCCTGTGATTTCACCCGTGACTTTCTTCCTTTTTTAACAGAGTTGCCGAAAATGGAGAGCAAGGATGTTCAGCAGCTCTTCAAAGACGTCCTGGGTTCCACTGAACGAGAACAGCAGCTGAATTCTGTTGGGGTGGATGGTGAGGCCAGAGGCATGCGTGATCCGAACTGCTCCCAGCTTGCCCAAAGGCCTTTTCTTCAAGGTGAGCTGTGAATACTGAGATGGGGGGGTTAACGCAGATTCTTACCCTGCCTGAGATATTTTGGACGAGGGGCCCTTGGTGGTCTCCGAGCTTGCTTGTTTTCTTGCAGACGTTTCATTACCCTGACAATATTTTAACTTTTCTACAATACAAAAAGGGTAGTACTAGGACAGTTGGTCAAATACATATACTTTCTCCATACTAAGGCAAAAATACGTTCTCTATTTTGTACACAGCACATATTTAAATGTTCTTTTCCCCTTGCTCCGTTAACTTTTAAAATTTAATTTTTAAGATTACTTAAGACCTCACCTGCTTAAGCTCACACTTTTTTTTTTTTTTAACTTTTGGTGATATTCACCAGAATATCTGGATGGTACTTTTACGTATGTGATATGCATGTGAACTCTTTTTGATTCAATCTCTGCAATGTCTCAACTCATTTATAGCTGGTGGTACATCTCTTGGGCCCCTGCAGCCTGCCGTGCCCATGGAGACTTACTCTGGAGTTTGCCAGTCCCCATTCCTTGATAATAAGTAAGTCACCTACATGCACAGCATGATAATACCTTGGCTCAGCCCAGGCCCCTCCTTTGACAGTTCCCCCATTATACCCTGCTGTTAATGTGTTTTCCTGCCTTCCCTTACCTCTGTGTAGGGAGAGGAGTGGCTTCTTCAGCCCCGAGCAGTGTGAGCCCGAGAGTCCTTGGGCCAGTAGCTCTGCAGCTTCCACACCAACTACACCCACCACAGAGGGGGAAAGTGATGGACTCTCCTATAACCAGCGGAGCCTGCAACGTTGGGAGAAGGATGAGGAACTGGGAGAGCTTTCTACCATCTCACCTGTCCTTTATGCCAACATGAATTTCCCCAGCCTGAAGCAGGATTATCCAGGTTATTAGTTACTTATCTTTCCCCCCTTTTTTCCCTTTGTGTTTGAGGCCCATCTCCTTTCAATGACCTCTCTGTCAGATCTGTGGAGATGGAAACAATATGCTTCCCTTTTGCTGTGAGCCTTCTGTGCAACAGAAGTCAAAGTCAACGGCTCAGGGATCCCAATCATCTTCTTCCAGAAACCAAAAATGGTGTGATTCAAAGGATCCAAGTAATGCCACTAGAATCAAATAAATTTGAAGGGCATAATTACTTTACTTTGGGAGTCTTCTGCTTCCTTTGTCGGCATTATTGTTGTGTATTATCATTATGTGACCCGCTATTGCCAAAGGCTAATAAATTTCATCCAGTTGTGTTATTATAGTACAGGGGTGGGGCAACTATGGCCCATTTTCAACCTGGGTTTGCAGTTGATGTTGTGGCATCAACTGCCTGCAAAAAGACAACATGGCATACGATTCCTTGTATATTTGTCCACAAACATTTCATTAGATATTATGAAACCTATGCTTAACTGATGTGGAGAGAATTGCCATTATTTGTGCCATAGCTGAGAGCGATGCAGTCCAGTTCTGCCGAGGTTGATTAGGTGTTTGCTNATTAGGTGTTTGCTATTTGAATATTGTGTAAAGAGGTATCTGTTACCCTTCTGTCTAAGCCAGGGGTAGGCAACCTTGGCTCTTTTATGACTCGTGGACTTCAACTCCCAGAATTCCTGAGCCAGCCATGCTGAGGGGAAAGGGAGAGGTTTCCAAGCTGAGCCATGCTGGCTCAGGAATTCTGGGAGTTGAAGTCCACAAGTCATCAAAGGGCCAAGTTTGAATACCCCTGTGCTAGTATATATACACAACTATTAATGTTGCCACTAAAGAAATCCTTGATTGAACCAGTTTTTCCTATGTGATAATACACTAGATGAAAAATAAATAATAATAATAATAATAGTAGTAGTAGTAGTAGTAGTAGTAGTAGTAGTAGTAGTAGTAGTAGTAGTAAAGTTGGAAGGGACCTTGGAGGTCATCTAGTCCAACCCCCTGCTCAGGCAGGAAACCCTATACCATTTCGGACAAATGGCTGTCTAGTCTCTTCTTAAAAACTTCCAGTTTTCCTTAGTTCATCATATCCCAAATTTGTTTCCAAATGACACATCTCATTTTCCCAGTCACTGTCTATATCCCTTTTATCAAACAGATCCCTAGGAGATGATACTTTAGAATTAGTGATGGTGTTGGTCTCAGAATATTTTTCATGAATCTTGAGTTCTCTGCAATGTGACTATTTGTAAACGAGAATGTCCAAATACTACTACATCTTAGTTTTATCCAGGTGGTTAAAAAGCCAGTCCTAGGAGTTGTCTGTGGCTATTTGTAGCAATGTGGTCAGAAAAGTTGATTACAGATATTTTTTCAGAAATGGTTGGGGGAGCAGTGAAATTTGGGAAGAGGCCTTGGACATTGGTGGTTGTGCAGAGGTAGGGAAGGAGGATAAGGGACATGCTGGGAAGATTGGGGAGGTAGGTAGGCCTGTGGGATATGGTGTTCTGGGATGTTGGAGGTAGCAGCTGAGGGAGGGCCCTGAAAAGCTCAGCAGGGGCAAGCAGACCTGGAGTGGTAGAGTGGGCAGCAGCTGTGTGACCTGCAGCAGTCTAGCCCTGCTGGCTTTGTTCAGATTTGTTTTTCTGAAATCTGAAATAACCAAAGTGTTCTGGATTTCAGTTGATGCAAAATTGGTTTCCAGGTTCCAAACAAGAGGTTTCCCATTTCACGCACACTGTGAGTGCTTCTCATAATCTGTGAAACAAATTCTACTGTTTGCCTCGCTGCTGAAGCCTTGTGTTACCTTTATGATTGCTCCCGTGGTTCTAACCCTAATTTGTCTTTTGCATTGCATTTTCTTATGCATTCTTCTCTCATCTGTTGCTTTTCAGATATATTGAGCTTCTAGTACTACCATTATGGCAGTTAAAAACCCAACACGTCTAGAAGCCACTGATTGAGGAAAATTGGCATAGTCTATTATCTGCCTGTAGCAGGATACAGAATCTATTTTTCTCCAGATGTTGCTGAGTATGGCCAATGATGAGGGATACTAGGCGATGCTGTATCCTGTAGTATTCTTGGGGTTGACAAAAAAGGGTTGGCTGTTTTTGTTTTCTGAGATGCGTTTAACAAAGCTGTTTAAAAATATATAGATAGAACAAGCAGAGATCGTGGAGATACTGACTGGGAGACTAGGCAGATGTGTTGCAATAGGAATAAAATTTTTTGCTAGCTGGGTGGAATAAAGTGAACCTTTCCCTAAGTAGACTCCTACGCTGGCTTTATGATAAAATGTTTTTGTAGAATCCCTGGACAAAATTAACTGGCCTTGGCATATGAGTGTTTCCATTTCATTTCAATTTTATTGTTGTTGTTCTGCCTTCAGACTGGTCTAGCCGTTGCAAGCAGATCATGAAGCTTTGGCGAAAGGTGCCAGCTCCAGACAAAGCCCCATATTTGGTAAGTGGCCTATGTAAATATGAGTTTTGAATTGGATGTTTTGTGTAGCTTTAAAAGAATGAGTTTAATTTATTAGGTTTCTTAAGGGGAGGGTAAGTAATTAAGGAGACAACCGACCTAGAAATAAGGAGAAATTTCCTGACAGTGAGAATAATTAATCAGTGGAACGACTTGCCTCCAGAAGTTGTAAATGCTCCATCACTAGAGGTTTTAAAGAAGAGACTAGACAGCCATTTGTCCAGGATAGTATAGGATCTCCTGCTTGAGCAGAGAGTTGGACTAGAAGACCTCCAAGGTCCCTTTCAACTCTGTTATTCTGTGTTCTGTAATTTGTGATCCAAGGGTCTTTAAAACCTGTTTGACCTGCAGAAAGAAATTCCTAGTAAGGTCTTATTCTGTTCTGTTGTAGCTAAAGCTAATCAGCTCTGTGGAAATAACAGGGCTTCTCCTGTTCTATCTTGTTATTTCTTAGACTCCTCTGCTTCTGCATACCCAGAATAGAACAGTTTTGTGTTGTCACCTTCTTATTTCCTTTCTTTTCTTCCATTCTGAGGACAGCTGCAGCTCCTGTCATTTGCTCAACTGGGCAACAACTGTTCAGGATTCCTTCCCTCCCCCCCTGTGTTGAACGTTTGCTGCATACAACAATGGCAAGAAAGTGGGGTTAAAGGAAATAGTCCCTATTATCCTCCTCTGCTACAATACCTATTCAGATTTGTCTGGATTTGTCTGCTAAATGCAGACAGATATCTGATTTTTAAAATATTTAAACCATGCTTTTGATAGTTGATTTTGATCCCGAAAGGATGTTATATACTTAAAAGTATATGATTTAGAGTGACTATATCAGTGATGGCGAACCTTTTAGAGACCGAGTGCCCAAAAACTGGCCCCGACCCTGCTTTATCCCCCCCGCCCCGCCCCGCCCCCACCCCGTCCCCCACCCCACCTGCCCATAGGGCCACTCACCGTCTCCAGGGCTTGCTGCAAATCGCCCAGGCAGCCCAGCAGCGCCATGGTGGCCACACCCTCTGCCCGCGCCCCACAGCATCAACTGTGCGGGATGGGGCGTGAGGGCAGAGTCTTATCTACAGTGCCTGGCTGCCATGTCCTTGGCTGTGCTGCTCCACATGGGCCACTCTCGGGGGCGACTCTCCTCCAGGGGGGCTGCTGGAGAGGAGGGGGTCGCGGGGAGAGGCGAGGCTGGGGCAACGGCACGTGTGCCCACAGAGAAGGCTCCGAGTGCCACCTCTGGCACCCATGCCATAGGTTCGACACCACTGGACTATATAGTAAAAGCCATGCTGGCACAGTGGTTAGAATGCAGTATTGCAGGCTAATTCTGCTGACTGACAGCATTTCTGTTCTCACTGGCTCTAGGTTGACTCAGCCTTTCATCCTTCCGAGATCGGTAAATGAGGACCCAGATTCTGGGGGCGATATGCTGACTCTGTAAACCACTTAGAGAGGGCTGTAAAGCACTGTGAAGCGGTATATAAGTGCTATTGCCATTGCCAGAGAAATAAAAGTTTTGAGACAAGTGTTCAAGTGTTTTGAACTGATAGCTATTAGCTCTAGACCAGGGGTAGGCAACCTTGGCTCTTTTATGACGCGTGGACTTCAACTCCCAGAATTCCTGAGGCAGCCATGCTGAGGGGAAAGGGAGAGGTTTCCAAGCTGAGCCATGCTGGCTCAGGAATTCTGGGAGTTGAAGTCCACGCGTCATAAAAGAGCCAAAGTTGCCTACCCCTGCTCTAGACAGTTACATATTTTATGTTACACATACCTATTATTATTTATTTGATTTGTATCTTGCCTTTATTATTTTGACAAATAACTCAAGGCACTGAACATATCCAATACATCCTCCTCCTCCTCTTTTTCCCACAGCAACAATTCTATGAGGTGGGCTGAGCAGAGAGAGAGAGAGAAAGAGAGCGACTGGCCCAAAGTCACCCAGTCAGCTTTCATGGCTAAGGCTGGGCTAGAACTCACAAGTCTCCTGCTTTCTAGCCTGGTGCCTTAAGCGCTAGCCCAAACTGGCTCTCATAGTATTAGAATACTATATATTTAGAAGATTTGAAAATAACAAAATTATGTTACAGTATGTGACGTGTTCAATAGCATTGGGTGACCTTGGAGGGGGGGGGAATGTGTGGGAGGGATTTTGCTTTCTCTCTCTCATTCTTATTCTTATTTCTCTGACAGCAAAAGGCCAAAGATAATCGGGCAGCCCATCGCATCAACAAGGTGCAGAAGGTAGGTAAGACAATAGAGATATGAATTGGGATCGGTTGAAACCAGGACAGGGAAATTTAGAGGGGGAAACTAGGCTTGACATGCCGTGGTGCCCATATGGAATATGTCCTTGCCGAGGTTGTATGTAATTCTGTGCCGAGGAAAGCTGAAACCTGCTTTAACCAAATTTAGAGAGGAAAAAAGAACGGAGACCCACTGACAGCTTCTTAAGGGTTTTTCAAGGGCCACTCAGATACTGTTCCTCTCCTGCCTCCCCAGGAATATCTGGCTTCCCACATCCCTTCAAACTTCTAAACTCTTTATATTTTTGCCTTTTGAGTTTGCTCTTCTGGCACTGACGATGCCTTTGTCCCTCCGGGGGCACTTTCTTCTCCCTTTTCCACAGCAAGCTGAGAGCCAGATCAGCAAACAAACCAAAGTGGAGGTGCTGCGAAGGCCTGAGCGCCCCACACTGCATCTGCGCATACCGTCCCAGCCGGGGGTGCTGCCTGGCGCCCCTCAGCCATTGCCGCCTCCTTCCTCTGCTGCTTCAGCCTCGGGACAGCCCCTCTATATTAATCACGCTGCAGCTCTGCCAAGTGGGCCGGGTATTGAGTCGCCCAGCGAGCTCTTCCTTAAGCTTCCCTCTTCTGCCACCAGTGCCCAGCCCCCAGTGCAAGTGCCTTTGCACGAGCCCTACGGCATGGCCTCTGCTTGCCCCCCACCAGATCCAGGTTTTCCTTCCCCCTCCTTGGTGGGCCAGAGTCCTACAGTGCCTAGCGGCTTTGTCTCTTCCTCTTCTGCCTCCTCTGGACAATCTCCGCTCCTACCAAACCCTCGTCTGGTCCCACAAGCTGGAGAGTTGCAGCCCACCCCGCCTGGGACCCCAAGGCATCAGCCCTCCACGCCGGACCCCTTCCTGAAGCCCCGCTGCCCTACTGGATCCTTGGAAAACTTGACTGTGCCTGGAAGCCCTCAGCGAGCTGCGCTTCTGCTTTCCCCCCCACCCTTTGGGGAGCCGCAAAAAAAAGGGCTGGATATCAAGAAGGAAGAGACCGGTCCAGGGATCGGCTCTCCTAGTTACAGCTCCAGCTATAGTAACTCCCCTTCCAGTGCTCTCCCCTCCAATGAAATGAAGGCCCCGGATGTTTTTAAAGCCCCGCTCACCCCCCGCCAGTCTCAGGTGGAGCCACAAAGCCCGGGCTTAGGGCATCGGCCCCCAGATTCTCACCCTCTGTCTGCTTCCCCGCCCAGCCAGGCTGATCTCTACAGGCAGTCGCCTTACCCAGATCCCTATGCCCAGCCCCCACTGACCCCGAGGCCTCAACCCCAACCCCCGGAGGCCTGCTGTGTTTTGCCTCCCCGTTCATTGCCTTCGGATCCCTTCTCACGCATACCTGCCAGCCCACAGTCTCAGTCAAGCTCCCAGTCCCCTCTCACTCCCCGTCCTCTCTCTACTGAAGCCTTCTGCCAGTCTCCCGTCACGCCTCGTTTTCAGTCCCCTGACCCCTACTCCCGACCCCCCTCCAGGCCCCAGTCCCGGGACCCCTTTGCCCCCCTGCACAAACCTCCCCGTGCTCAAATTCCAGACACTGGCTTCAAGCCGATGCCCGTCTCCCACAATACCTTGGCAGTTGGGAATTTTTCAGCAGTGCCACCCTCATCTGAGTCCCACCCAAAGACCAACCAGCAGTCTCAGTTTATTCGTTCCCCTGGTGCCAGCGTCTTTCCCAGTGCTCAGCCGCAGATGCGGTTCACCTTCCCTCCCAATGAGCCCGTCAAGAACTCTCCTTCCCATGGGGTCAACAGCCATTTTACTCCTGGCAAACCTCAAAGCACAAGCTACGTTTCGTCACCGGGCTTCCACCAGGCTGGGAGCCCTCTGGGCCCAAGCAAGAACACCCCAGACTCTTACACGATCTCCCCGTTGCGACCTCCATCGGTGCTGCCCCAGCAGCCACCTTCACAGCAAGATGGCGCTTTGTCCTTTCTGCCACGAGGAGGCATGCCTTCAAGTGACAAGAGGGAGGAGGGGGCAATAGGACCCCCCAGTAGAGAGCTGCAAGAACTGACAACTGGCCAGGAGGGGTCCGTTGGCAGCAACGCTACCCAGACAGAGATGGAAAAACAGCGCCAGGTAAGCTGATTACATTGGGGTAGGGAAGTTGAACTTCAGCTTTATGGGAACTAGAGTAGATGGACCAGTGTTTCTCAAGCTTGACAATTTTAAGGCATGTGGACTTCAACTCCCAGAATTCCACAGCCAGCAATGCTGGCTGTGGAATTCTGGGAGTTGAAGTCCACATGCCTTAAAATTGTCAAGCTTGAGAAACACTGAGATGGACAAAGAGGCAGGAAGGGCCTTAATGGCTCTTTTCTAGTCCTGCTACCTGAGTGCGTAGCAATGAGATGAAGGAGGCTAGTAAAGAATGATGTGTGCCCTGAAGGAGACAAGACAGACAGATTTGCTTAAAGGGCTTCTGAGCACAAGCTATTCATAACCGTCTGCGCCCTGTTCCTTTGGTCCTCTACCAGCGTCAGAGGCTCCGGGAGTTACTTATCCGTCAGCAGATCCAGAGGAACAACTTGAGGCAAGAAAAAGAGAGTGCAGCAGCTGCAGCCACCAATGTTCAGTCCTCCTGGAATGCTGAGGGCACCGGACCAGCCTTTGAGCAGATCAGCCGCAGCATGACTCCTTACCCATCAGCACAGGTAGGCCTGTAGCCACAAGAGAGGCCTGGATTCAGCCACACTGCGAACTGTGGAATCTGACTTTTCCATACAGCTTTTGATGTTATCACCAAAAGGATTCTGCCAGGCACGAAAGACAAGATCCACGCTTGAAAGATCAATTAAACTGATTTATTGGTATTGGTAAATAATAATAATAATAATAATAATAATAATAATAATAATATTAATAATAGTAGTAATAATAATAGTAATAATAATAATAATAACAATAACAACAATAATAATAAAAGTTGGAAGGTACCTTGGAGGTCATCTAGTCCAACCCCCTGCTCAGGCAGGAAACCCTATACCATTTCAGACAAACGACTGTCCAGTCTCTTCTTAAAAACTTCCAGTGTTGGAGCATTCACCGCTTCTGGAGGCAGGTTGTTCCATTGGTTAATTGTTCTAACTTGACAGGAAGTTTCTCCTTAGTTCTAGGTTGCTTCTCTCCTTGATCAGTTTCCACCCGTTGCTTCTCGTCCTGCCTTCAGGCGCCTTGGAGAATAGCTTGACTCCCTCTTCTTTGTGACAGCCCCTGAAACATTGGAAGACTGCTATCCTGTCACTCCTCGTCCTTCTCTTCGTTAAACTAGACATACCCAATTCCAGCAACCGTTCCTTATATGTTTTAGCCTCCAGTCCCCTAATCATCTTTGTTGCTCCTCTCTGTACTCCCTCTAGAGTCTCAGCATCTTTTTTACATCGTGGTGACCAAGGATGGAATCATCTCAACTAGTGGTCAGCACCTGGGCAGAGTTAGATAAGGGTTGACAGCACGCAAGAAGGGGTTGGACTTCGTTCGCTTGTGGCTATGTAGGGATTCTAGGCTGATCTCCCTTTTCACCGTGTCCTCAGGTTCTGCTATTTACTCTCCTACAGATTCTATTCAAAGATCTGAAAGAGGTCCTCTTTCTGGAACAGAGACAGTACCAGGGTCTAAATCTGCTCTCTCTGTTGCATGCATAACTTTTTACATGTGCTGCTGGGTCCAGTGTTTAAAAAATTGATACCGCCCTGGTGGGTTAAACCTGTAATGCTAAATCGTGTTAGATCCGGTGAGATAAATGTTCAAATGAATACAATTGGGTGACGGTCCTTATTGCACTAAACTTTTGTACATTATTTATTTTATTTATTAAGTTTTTATGCCGCCCGTCTCCCCTGTAAGGTGACTCTACATCAGGGGTAATCAACCTTGGCTCTTTTATGACTCGGGGACTTCAACTCCCAGAATTCCTGAGCCAGCATGGCTCAGCTTGGAAACCTCTCCCTTTCCCCTCAGCATGGCTGGCTCAGGAATTCTGGGAGTTGAAGTCCACGAGTCATAAAAGAGCCAAGATTGACTACCCCTGCTCTACATTATGACTTTCCTGAAAGTATTTTACTCTGCGTAAAACTCATATTAACAGGAGAGAATATTTGTAGCTCAGGGCTGAACTGTGGGGTCCTTGGTGCTCTTTGAGCTTGGTTGTTTTCTTGTAAATGTTTCATTACCCAACAAGGTAACATCGACACTGCTACTACGATGATGTAACCTAGTTGGGGTAATGAAATGCCTACAAGAACCAAGCTTAGAGAAACAAACGACCCCCAGAACTCATACGGTTCTGTCAAGTAGTAATAATAATAATAATAATGATAAAGTTGGAAGGGACCTTGGAGGTCATCTAGTCCAACCTCCTGCTCAGGCAGGAAACCCTAAACCATTTCGGACAAACGGCTGTCCAGTTTCTTCTTTAAAACTTCCAGTGTTGGCGCATTCACCGCTTCTGGAGGCAGGTTGTTCCACTGGTTAATTGTTCTAACTGTCAGGAAGTTTCTCCTTAGTTCCAGGTTGCTTCTCCCCTTGATTAGTTTCCACCCGTTGCTTCTCGTCCTGCCTTCAGGCGCTTTGGAAAATAGCTTGACTCCCTCTTCTTTATGGCAGCCCCTGAGATATTGGAACACTGCTATCATGTCCCCCCTCGTCCTTCTCTTTATTAAACTAGACATACCCAATTCCAGCAACAGTTCCTTATATGCTTTAGCCTCCAGTCCCCTGATCATCTTTGTTGCTCTTCTCTGTACTCTTTCTAGAGTCTCAACATCTTTTTTACATCGTAGTGACCAAAACTGGATGCAGTATTTTAAGTGTGGCCTTACCAAGGCATTGTAAAGTGGTATTAACACTTCACGTGATCTTGATTCTATCCCTCTGTTAATGTAATAGTCTTGAACGTTGACTCTTCCTTTCCATAGGACAAGGGACTACTTGGCAGCCTGGGGAGCACTCCAGGAGGCAGCAAGCTGCCCAGCGGTGTGATGGTACAGGCACCCTACATGCACGATGAACGACTGGCTCGGCCACCTCCAGCAGCAACACCCTCTGCCATGGACATCAATGGCAGGTAAGGCTCCAGTTGGTGTTAGAACAGCCAATCCAGTCACAATGGCAAGATGGACCAAAGAAAAGAGGGCAATCGTTGATCAGTAGAACCCTCTTTCTAGCCAACCAGAGGCATTTTGCTGTTTGTGACTCACTCCACCTACTTTTCTGCATTCTCCCCAAAGCACCCTAGGATTGTGCCACAGAAATTCAGCGATAAAACTATGATATTGATTAGTGGAAGCAAGCATATTATTTATTCATTGAACTTACATTGCCACCCAATTCTCAGCAACCCCGAGTGGTATACGAATGATTTAAACAGCAAAATAATAATAATAAAAAAATGTGGCAAACAAAAAAGGGTAGAGATGGCAGAATAGCAAATTGGGTAAAAACAAAAGCTGGTCACAACTGCCACCTGCTATAGGGAAAGCTGTCCCCTATTTTTGAGGATTTCTTTGTACCGGCACCATTATATTACCAGAGGGGGGGAGAAAGTTATAAAAGATATTTATTTATTTATCAAATTTATAAACTTCCCGTCTTGATGTTTGGCTCGACTCCAGATAGCTTTTAGGGTGAACGGTAATAGGTTACCTAAACCACTTTTTAAAATGTCTCCTTTTTCAGGCCATCGGTGACAGCAGCGGCCCAGCCCTTTTATGCCCGCAGTGTCTTCCAAACACCACCTACACAGCAGCAGATGTGGCAGCAGCAGCAGCAGCAGCAAGCAGCATCCATGCGTCTCCCGATCTCTTCACGTTTTCCCCAGCCCCCCACCCAAGACCTAAGCCGGCAGACTTTGGGAGGCCTGGCTCCACGCCTGCCCGGTCCTGGTGAACAGTTTCAGAGTTCCTCTGGCCCACTGGGAGCCCAGTTCATTGAGTTGCGGCACAATATCCCAAAGGGAGTGCTAGGAAGTGGAGCTGGCTCTCCCTTTGTGCAACAGAATCTGCAGGCTCGACCCAGATTCTTCCTGCCTGGGAATGACAGCACCAATCAGGCTTTGAAAGCTTCTGTTATGCCTGTGCAGGTCTCTGTCCTGGGAAACCAAGGCTTACATACACAGAAAATCCCTATGTCCTCCTCTCTTCAGGGTTCAGAGATGAGCAATAATCACCACTCTCATGCCAAGGCTATTCCCCAGTTGATACTGCCCCCTGGTAACATGGAGGTGCGACACATCGCAGCTCGAACGCCCTCTTCATCTGTCTCTAAAGATGTACCCCTCACCTCAGCTAACATTGATTCTACCCCAGCCGCTGGCAAGAATCAGCTAAGTCTGGTCAGTAGGCCATTAGCTTGCGAGGTCCCGGTGGAACCCGATTTAGATGATGATTTTGATTCTCACAAGGATCTTGTTGAAGATGATGATGACTTGGCCAACCTAAGCCTTGATCCAGATGTTGCCAAGGGTGACGATGATCTTGACAACCTGGATAACCTGGAAACCAATGACCCGCACCTTGATGATCTATTAAATGGGGATGAGTTTGATTTGCTAGCATATACAGACCCAGAGCTGGATACTGGAGATAAGAAGGATATCTTCAACGAGCATCTGCGGTTGGTGGAATCTGCCAACGAAAAGGCTGAACGTGAGGATCAGCTTAAAAAAGAGCCCTCCGTAAGTCCCTACCTCAAGGATACTCCTGTTGGGGTTGGCAAGCCAGATGAACCGAAGGCACTATTAATGCCCCGAGATCATGTTCCCAAAGTGAAAGAGGGACTTGGACTTCTTCAGGTTCCCTGTTCATCTTCTGCAAGGGTCTCTCCATCTCCCCTCCTTGCATCTTTCAAAGCCCAAAGTGACATGCTGGACAACAAAATGGTTAGCCTGCCAGCTGATATCAAACCCAAGTTAGAGGAAGGGTGTTTAAAGTCCTCACCTTGCCAGTTTAATACTAGCACTGTAGAGAAGCCTCCTGTGAAATCTGAAGGAGCAGAGAAAATGATTGCTACCTTAGGAGTAAACATAAAAACCAACCAGAATCTCATGGGTCCTGGTGGAGTGCAACTTGGCATGCCTCAGTTCCACAACAACAGTCACCCTCCCATATCAGATAAGGTCCTCTACAGCACCCAAACTCGTCCATCACTTATTCCTGTCTCAGTGCCCAACAACACTAATTCCATCCTGGAAAAGTTTGAGCTAGATGGAGGACCCTTGAGTCTGAGTAGTAGTCAGCAGCATTCTCCGGCTGATGAACTAGACAAAATGGAAAGCTCCTTGGTGGCCAGTGAGCTCCCTCTCCTGATTGAAGATCTGCTGGAACATGAAAAGAAGGAACTGCAGAAGAAGCAGCAGATGTCTGCCCAAATGCCAGGGGGTTCCCAGCACCTCCAGTCCCACACTGTGTTGGCACATTCTGCTCCCCCTTCCCAACCTCATGATGGGCAGCTAGTAAGCCCTCAGCAACAGCTTCAGTTGAGCATTGTGGCTAGACCACAGGGCATGGTGGGCAACCAGCAACTGATGCATCAGCAGCAGCAACAACGTCTGGCTGGTCCGCAGCAAAACCAAGGACTAGCACCACACCTGGCAGTGCCTCAGAACCAATCTCAACTGCTTACCGCTCAGCATGGCATGCAGACAACTCACAGCCAACAGAACCAACAGCAGCTCTTAGCCCAGAAGAATATGCAAGGTGTCCAGCAGCAACAGCAGCAGCAGCAGCAGATGATGGGACTTAAGCCTCAGCAAATTGTGATGCAACAGCAGCAACAACAGCAACAACAGCAACAACAGCAACAGCAGTTGGCTAACAGCTTCTTCCCTGATACTGGTATGTGTCACGTGCAAAAGATCAGGACCACCTGCAAAGTTCCAGTTAAAGTTTATTACCATGTTTGCCCAAAAATAAGACCGGGTTTTATTTTTATTTTTTCGGGACCAAAAGACCCATTAGGTCTTATTTTCGGGAGATATCTTATTTTGTGGCTGCCTGCCCTCTCCCTCCCACCATCTGCTTGCCCACGGCCGCAACGGCTTAGAGGGCTTCCCAGGCCAGAGGCATTTTTCGCCCGGACGGAGAAATGACGGGGACTGGAAGCTTCGTCTACTTGCAAATGGGGTGCTTTGAAACGGAGTGATTTGCTCCATTCCGAAGCACCCCATAGACGCCCAAACACTTTTTGCCCAGAGGAAGACTGGAAGTTTTGTCTGCTTGCAGTCACCTCTGGGCAAAAAATGCATGGCGGAGCCAGGCAGAGGCAGAGGTATGGGAGGGAGGGCAGGCGATCCAGATGTGCTGCGTGGCCCCCTGGCTCAGAGGACGCTTGCGTGGTGGCACCGGCAGCAGGCAGCAGAGGCACGGGCAGGGGGGAGCCAGGCGACCCCAATGCACTGCCCATTCCATCCCACAGTCTTTTGGCTTGCCTGCAGCCACACCTGGATCGCCTGCCTCCCCCTGTGCCTCTGCCTCCTGCTGCCAGTGCCGCCATACAAGCCGCCTGCGAGCCAGGTGGCTGCGCAGCACGTCCGGATCGCCTGTCTTCCCACGCTTCTGCCTCCGTGCTTGGACTTACCTGCGCTGCGCCAAGGGGCCAGGGGGCTGCGGCTGCTGCCAGATATCATCAGCCCCTGCGTGCTCACCGCCTCTTGTGCTTATTTTTGGGGTAGGGCTTATATTAGGTCCAGCCTAAAAAACCAGGCTAGGGCTTATTTTGGGGGTGGGTCTTATTTTTGGGGAAACATGATATTAATCATGCCTATACACAAGCATCTACTCAGCTAATTGTTAGCATTAACTTGGCATTAGATAAGGATCAATGGAATTCAAGAGGGATTGGATTTGGTCCATTTGTAGCTACATAGATACTCTAGGCTGATTCCTCTTTTGACTCTTCCCCCAGGTTCTGCCATTCTTTCTCTTACATGATGGGAACTATATTAACCTATTTATTTCGTTTGACCAGGATATGCAGTGTTCTTAATTGCCATTATGCAAGTCCTACTTTAATTGCAAGTTAAAATTCATTATTCTACTAATTGGCAGGGGCTAATTGAAAAGAAAACATTCAGAGAATTGAGTCGCATGACGTTTTCAATGAAGTTTCATCAGGCCAAACCTGATCTAAACTCAAACACAGTCTTTTCTTAATCTGTTAAGAAAAGCACATGAATAACAAATGTTCAAGACTGCAATATATGTGTGTGTCTACATTCTGTTTTAAATGTGAGATGAGCGAATCAGCCTAGATTACTCCTAACCTTTAATTTCCTCTTATCACTCCTGTCTACTGAATTAAATAGTTCCAGCCAACTGGGAACTATGCAGCAACACATCTGGGGAGTGTATCAAAATTCCATGGGGCATATCTATATGTGTACAGTGAGGATATTATATCATTCGGGTGTGATTTATACATATGAAGGAAAGAAGACTTAGAAAAATTACCTTTACCATGTAGTAGGGATCTTAGCTCTAAAGACTTAGTTCTTTGTGAATTTGGAGCTATCATATGGTGAGTTCAATTCACTCCCATATTAGAAATAATAGTCTGAAGCTGCTGTAGATTGGTGGTGATGTTTGTTTGGGTTTACTGTATGTAGATAATAGAAATCCAGGTGATCACTAAATGGCAGCAGAGAATTAGAGTTGAATATTTCCAGCAAGTCTTTAGCAAGGGATGGTTTTCCGGTCAACTAACTCTTTGTTTTGGTGAACTATGCATTAGATCCCAAATACTTTAATGTTATACTTTAA